>NC_042306.1:0-67500 GCF_901000725.2 Takifugu rubripes | reverse complement strand
TAAGCTCCTTTTCCATTTGGCCTCGGTCTCAAGCACAAGGTTCCAATCCTGACCCTTGCTATTAATGGGCTCTGCTGCTTTTCTGGTTGCTTCGGCCACTGGTTACCAGGTGGTTAGCAGGAACTGACAGAGTATTGGTCCAGGTTGGCTGCAGGTAATGATGTGCTGCTTGGACAGAAAGGGTTAGGGTTAGCAGGGTTAGGGTTAGCGTTAGCAGGGCCCTGCTCATAGGGTTAGGGTTAGGGTTAGCAGGGTTAGGGTTAGGGTTAGCAGGGTTAGGGTTAGGGTTAGCCGGGTTAGGGTTAGGATTAGGGTTAGCAGGGCCCTGCTCATAGGGTTAGGGTTAGCAGGGTTAGGGTTAGGGTTAGCAGGGTTAGGGTTAGCAGGGTTAGGGTTAGAGGGTTAGGGTTAGGGTTAGCAGGGTTAGGGTTAGGGTTAGCAGGGCCCTGCTCATAGGATTAGGGTTAGGGTTAGCAGGGTTAGGGTTAGCAGGGTTAGGGTTAGGGTTAGCAGGGCCCTGCTCATAGGATTAGGGTTAGGGTTAGCAGGGTTAGGGTTAGGGTTAGCAGGGTTAGGATTAGGGTTAGGGTTAGCAGGGTTAGGGTTAGCAGGGCCCTGCTCATAGCCACTTATTAGCACTGTGCACGCACAATCAATGGGACTGAAACCAAACTGTTCTGATCCAGTTCATCCATCTTCCCTACACAGCCGTGTCCCATCAGAATCTCCATCCAAAGCAAAACTACAGCTTTGTCTTGTGTGATGACGTTTTGGTGACTTTTAGGCAACTTCTTGTGTGTTTTGCGACGAAATGCGATTATCTAGCATTAGTTTATTACAGATTCAAATCTAGCACTAAAGTAATTACTTCTCCTGTTCATCATACTGGTTAATTAAAGCACCGTGGCTGATTGATTAACGTCCCAACAAAGCTACAGCCACGAGTACTCCTGCCACAGGGGGGATCCGTGTTCCACATTAAGCAGGATACTTTAACCTAACCCTAACCCTTACCCTTACCTAATGCTGTTTCCATACAGCTCCTCATATGTTGAATCATACGTGTCGGTGATGTCAGGGAAGATGTGCAGATGCCACTTTGAACAACAAACCACGGCTGTGCAGCACATCTCAGAGGCATCGCTCCATGACGGATCTCACCAGGAATCAGAATGGGAGCAGGCCAGTCTTGTGCCTAATAATGGAAGATGACATGTGGATATTGAACGTGGTGCTCTTGAGACTTCTGAACAGTGGTGCTCTCTTCAGTGCTTCCAGTCGAAAGCAACTGGACTTCTTTTAGAGCTGACGGGGAGTTCCAGGCCAATATTCTTCCTTCCCAAATCTCTTTCTGCAGCAAAACAGGTTTGAGAAAATGAGGCGTCTTGAATATGCATAGCTGTCAGATATAAACTGGCAAATTTAACTAAAGTAATAATGTCGGCCTTGAAAAAATCCATTTGCCTCATTTCCAACAAGAGCAGGTGTATTCCTGCATTCTGCCCCCCCCAAACGAACCCTCGCTTCCTGTCCTGTTGCCTGCCCATCGTCCCTGACAGGCTTTAATTGAGTGCCGTCAGGGTAGAACTCATCCACTGACGCGTGGTTGGTTGGACACGAGCTTCCTGAAGAGTCTGCCTGCTGAAGCCCATCGATACAGCTGTGGTGGGCAGCTGGATGTTCGGGGTGAGGAGCTGTGAAGCTCAGCGTTGCTATTGATTGTGTCGAGCGTCGAGTGTCCCCCAGAGTGCAGGAGCGCCCCAAACCAAAGAGCAGACTGTTTATTGTCTGATGACCACCATGAGGGCGTATCTGATGGGGCTTCGCACCCTTATTAGGGTTAGGGTTAGAGGGTTAGGGTTAGGGGGCTAGGGTTAGGGTTAGAGGGTTAGAGGGTTAGGGTTAGAGGGTTAGGATTAGGGGGTTAGGGTTAGAGGGTTAGGGTTAGGGGGTTAGAGGGTTAGGGGGTTAGAGGGTTAGGGTTAGAGGGTAAGGGTTAGGGGGTTAGGGTTAGAGGGTTAGGGTTAGAGGGTTAGGGTTAGAGGGTTAGGGTTAGGGGGTTAGGGTTAGGGTTAGAGGGTTAGGGTTAGAGGGTTAGGGTTAGGGGGTTAGGGTTAGGGTTAGAGGGTTGGGGTTAGGGGGTTAGGGTTAGAGGGTTAGGGTTAGGGGGTTAGGGTTAGGGTTAGAGGGTTAGAGGGTTAGGGTTAGAGGGTTAGGGTTAGAGTTAGAGGGTTAGGGTTAGGGTTAGGGGGTTAGAGGGTTAGGGTTAGAGGGTTAGGATTAGGGGGTTAGGGTTAGAGGGTTAGAGGGTTAGGGTTAGGGGGTTAGAGGGTTAGGGTTAGAGGGTAAGGGTTAGGGGGTTAGGGTTAGGGTTAGAGGGTTAGGGTTAGAGGGTTAGGGTTAGGGGGTTAGGGTTAGAGGGTTAGGGTTAGGGGGTTAGAGGGTTAGGGGGTTAGAGGGTTAGGGTTAGAGGGTAAGGGTTAGGGGGTTAGGGTTAGGGTTAGAGGGTTAGGGTTAGGGGGTTAGGGTTAGGGTTAGGGGGTTAGGGGGTTAGGGTTAGAGGGTTAGAGTTAGAGGGTTAGGGTTAGGGTTAGAGGGTTAGAGGGTTAGAGGGTTAGAGGGTTAGGGGGTTAGGGTTAGAGGGTTAGGGTTAGAGTTAGAGGGTTAGGGTTAGAGGGTTAGAGGGTTAGGGGGTTAGGGTTAGAGGGTTAGGGTTAGAGGGTTAGGGTTAGAGGGTTAGGGTTAGGGTTAGAGGGTTAGGGTTAGAGGGTTAGGGTTAAGGGGTTAGGGTTAGAGGGTTAGGGTTAGAGCGTTGGGGTTAGGGGGTTAGGGTTAGAGGGTTAGGGTTAGAGGGTTAGAGGGTTAGAGGGTTAGGGTTAGAGGGTTGGGGTTAGAGGGTTAGGGTTAGAGGGTTAGGGTTAGAGGGTTAGGGTTAGGGTTAGGGGGTTAGGGTTAGAGGGTTAGGGTTAGGGTTAGGGTTAGGGGGTTAGGGTTAGGGTTAGAGGGTTAGGGTTAGAGGGTTAGGGTTAGAGGGTTAGGGTTAGAGGGTTAGGGTTAGGGTTAGGGGGTTAGGGTTAGAGGGTTAGGGTTAGGGGGTTAGGGTTAGGGTTAGAGGGTTAGGGTTAGGGTTAGAGGGTTAGGGTTAGAGGGTTAGGGTTAAAGGGTTAAAGGGTTAGAGGGTTAGGGTTAGAGGGTTAGAGGGTTAGGGTTAGAGGGTTAGGGTTACGGTTAGGGTTAGGGTTAGAGGGTTAGGGTTAGAGGGTTAGAGGGTTAGGGTTAGAGGGTTAGGGTTAGAGGGTTAGGGGGTTAGGGTTAGAGGGTTAGGGTTAGCGTTAGGGTTAGATGGTTAGGGTTAGGGTTAGAGGGTTAGGGGGTTAGGGGTTAGGGTTAGAGGGTTAGGGTTAGGGTTAGAGGGTTAGGGTTAGAGGGTTAGGGTTAGTGGGTTAGGGTTAGAGGGTTAGGGGGTTAGGGTTAGGATTTGGGGGTTAGGGTTAGAGGGTTAGGGTTTGGGGGTTAGGGTTAGAGGGTTAAGGGTTAGGTTTAGAGGGTTAGTGGAAGCAGGGTTAGGGTTAGAGGCTTAGGGTTAGGGTTATAGGGTTAGGGTTAGAGGGTTAGGGTTAGGGTTAGTGGAAGAGTTGGGGTTAGAGGGTTAGGGTTAGAGGGTTAGGATTAGAGGGTTAGGGTTAGAGGGTTAGGGTTAGGGGGTTAGGGTTAGAGGGTTGGGGTTAGAGGGTTAGGGTTAGGGTTAGTGGAAGAGTTGGGGTTAGAGGGTTAGGGTTAGAGGGTTAGGGTTAGAGGGTTAGGGTTAGGGTTAGTAGAAGCAGAGTTAGGGTTAGAGGGTTAGGGTTAGAGGGTTAGGGTTAGAGGATTAGGGTTAGGGTTAGGGTTAGAGGGTTAGGGTTAGAGGGTTAGAGGGTAAGGGTTAGGGTTAGGGTTAGAGGGTTAGAGGGTTAGGGTTAGAGGGTTAGGGTTAGAGGGTTAGGGTTAGGGTTAGAGGGTTAGGGTTAGGGTTAGAGGGTTAGGGTTAGAGGGTAAGGGTTAGGGTTAGGGTTAGAGGGTTAGGGTTAGAGGGTTAGGGTTAGAGGGTTAGGGTTAGTGGAAGCAGAATAAACCCACAGACATGGCGAGAACATGCTGACGACACAGTGACACACTAATGTGCCACCTAACCTCCAGCTGTGTCGCTCTGTGGTGACGTGCTCGTCCCTGCACGGCGTGCGCTGCATCGGTGTTCAGGCCTTCAGCGTCACAGGATGTGTCTAAAATGTGATCACTTTTGTAAACATTGACAACAGAGAAATGATAAAATATGATGATTGTATGGTTTCAGAAGCTAAACAGGCTCCTAAGTTCCCATCATGTCCAACATCAAATATCTTGGTTGAAATTAAGCACTGATTGATGTTTTAATTTTTGTTGGATTATTTTACCGATGTTAACTAAGTGGTTAACTGAGCACATCACTGTGCCTTTTATTGAATGGTACATACAGTTTTAGATGTGCATAAGTGTGATTGCACTGGTGTTTAAGAATTTCTGTAGCAACTGTTTAAAGTATTTATGGTTCCTCTGTTGCATTTATGCCTCAGCAGCACATCGCAGCTCCTTTAATGGTCCGAATGTTAAAATGCAGATTAGATTTGAGTTTGGGAGGCTGCACTGAAAAAGGTTGTGGTTTAGGGGTCCTTCCTCAAAGGCAACGTGAACAATGATGGATTCATTTGGACCTGCACCATTTAACAGGAAAGATTAAGAGGGTGAGGGAGGTAGAACGAGGAAAACTTGGCGTGAATCTCACACTTTTGAATGCCTTTTGTTTTCTCGTATCCATGAGCTCATTGAACATTTTATTGACATGTTGCCTTTGACCAGACATGATACATAAACCTAATGATTCAATTTGGACTGATTTAGTACTTTTCCTTCCATGCTGCTCTGCATTTGACCTAACTAGCGAGCAGGAGCTCCAGCATGAAGGCTAATGTTGTGCAGGAGCCCTGCTGCTCGTCCATTGTTTAGTTGGAGAGGCGCCACTCCCAAAACAGCCACGCTAGTTAGATGCTACAATGCTGCGAAGACATGATGAACCATCCATGTCGTGCTGATTTCTGCAGTCATGTGGGTCAGAGAAGCGAACACATTCCTTAAAACATGCTGTTGCATCAGGCAGCCAATAATCTATTGACTCTCTTAGGTGGGAAGAACACTCTTTATTTACAGTGCTTATTTAATTTAAAATCTGACCTGATCATGGTGCAAGATGAGTAAATGTGGTATTTTCTGAAGGAACCATGGCTGTAAGATGGAACGATGCTGTTGCACTGCCTGGATACAAAGGCACCAAATAGGCATCTCTAATCTCCCTGCTGAATGAATCTGAAACAAAAGAAGGAAGAACGCAGACACAGAGGCTTGGACACACAGAGGATAAGCTGATTACCCAAGAAAAGAAGGGAGGCTGAGGGAGACAGTGGGAGAAAGACGTCGGCTTGTGTGTGAACATCCATACAGTGAAGGAGCATGGAGGAGGGAAAGAGAGGAGGGAGGGAACGACAGACAAAAGCAAGCACACTAATGATGGGGTGCACACAGAGAAGAGAAGATGACAAAAGAAACTGAGAGAAGGGAGTGAGATGGGACTAAAATGTGTATTGTTAAAAGGACGAGGCGAGCTCCACGCAGCATGAATTAGGAGAATGAACATGCATATATGCCTGTCGTTCCTCTATAGGTGTAAGATGCTCCACCGATCAGCTCAGACTCGCCGGCTCTGCTGATGCACACAAACCCAGTCACCCTCAACGCAGGTGTGTGGACCAAATATACAGCTAATCACAATTAATGAGCTTTACCTAGAAAAGAACGCGCTCTTTTAATAAGCCGCTTATGTCTGCATAAGCATCTCCACCAGTGCACGCACGCACGCACACACACATGCACGCACACACGCACACACACACACACACACACACACACACACACACACAGAAGAGGTTGCACACAAATAGTGTGTGCAAGGGCAGACATAATTACTTACCGGTAATTATTACATAATTACCTAACCCTGTCTGCTGTTCAGCCATATAACTAACCTAACCCTAACCCTGTCTGCTGTTCAGTCATTTAACTAACCCTAACCCTGTCTGCTGTTCAGTCATTTAACTAACCCTAACCCTGTCTGCTGTTCAGCCATATAACTAACCTAACCCTAACCCTGTCTGCTGTTCAGTCATTTAACTAACCCTAACCCTGTCTGCTGTTCAGTCATTTAACTAACCCTAACCCTGTCTGCTGTTCAGTCATTTAACTAACCTAACCCTGTCTGCTGTTCAGCCATATAACTAACCTAACCCTGTCTGCTGTTCAGCCATATAACTAACCTAACCCTAACCCTGTCTGCTGTTCAGTCATTTAACTAACCTGAACCCTGTCTGCTATTCAGTCATTTAACTAACCCTAACCCTGTCTGCTGTTCAGCCATATAACTAACCTAACCCTAACCCTGTCTGCTGTTCAGTCATTTAACTAACCCTAACCCTGTCTGCTGTTCAGTCATTTAACTAACCTAACCCTGTCTGCTGTTCAGCCATATAACTAACCTAACCAATCTGCTGTTCAGCCATATAACTAACCTAACCAATCTGCTGTTCAGCCATATAACTAACCTAACCCTAACCCTGTCTGCTGTTCAGTCATTTAACTAACCTGAACCCTGTCTGCTATTCAGTCATTTAACTAACCCTAACCCTGTCTGCTGTTCAGCCATATAACTAACCTAACCCGAACCCTGTCTGCTGTTCAGTCATTTAACTAACCCTAACCCTGTCTGCTGTTCAGCCATATAACTAACCTAACCAATCTACTGTTCAGCCATATAACTAACCTAACCCTAACCCTGTCTGCTGTTCAGTCATTTAACTAACCCGAACCCTGTCTGCTATTCAGTCATTTAACTAACCCTAACCCTGTCTGCTGTTCAGCCATATAACTAACCTAACCCTAACCCTGTCTGCTGTTCAGTCATTTAACTAACCCGAACCCTGTCTGCTATTCAGTCATTTAACTAACCCTAACCCTGTCTGCTGTTCAGCCATATAACTAACCTAACCCTAACCCTGTCTACTGTTCAGCCATATAACTAACCTAACCCTGTCTGCTGTTCAGTCATTTAACTAACCCTAACCCTGTCTGCTGTTCAGCCATATAACTAACCTAACCCTAACCCTGTCTGCTGTTCAGCCATATAACTAACCTAACCCGAACCCTGTCTGCTGTTCAGCCATATAACTAACCTAACCCGAACCCTGTCTGCTGTTCAGTCATATAACTAACCTAACCAATCTGCTGTTCAGCCATATAACTAACCTAACCCTAACCAATCTGCTGTTCAGTCATATAACTAACCTAACCCTACCCTAACCCTAACCAGGCACCACCACTACCAGCGCCTTACACAAAGTCCTGTATGTGTGATGAGTCCCTTGAAGGCTGGACTACATTAATTTATTGGAAAGTGTTCTGGGTTGTAAAGCAAAGGAGCCGTTTGTCCTCTCGCTCTGTTTTTCCTTCTCCTCTTTCCTCTTTGCTATGAATTGTAATTTCAGGAGTCGTCTGACAGTGGCAGCGTGCCCCAACAGGCCCAACAGAGCATCACTCTGTGGTCGGGTTGTGTGACATTTCCTGGATAAAGCTGCCAGTTCAGATCCTGCAGGCTGTGTTTGAATGGATGAGGAGAAAGGCTCATTTACCTCACTGCTCATTTGCCGGTGGCAAGGTGGCAACATGCTGACATTTCTTCGCATGATTGCGTTACACCTTGATGGATGAAACCCTTCAGCCTGCTGCTGTCTTAAGTTGGAGAAACCTCAAATCAAAAAACTGTAAAAACATGTTTTACACTTTAAATCCACATCCAGGACAAGATGTCAAGCTGAAAAGGTTTCACTGACCGGGGCTCAGAATATGAAGTGGCGTTTTTAGGCCTCGGGGGCTTTAAAAGTTTGAATGAAGTCTGGAGATAATCAATGCTGTGGCCAAACTTTGTCTTGACCAAAGTCGAGACTTCCTTGTATCCCTTTTATGAATGAGATTTATTGTATGTTACTTCCTTTCCCACACTGGCTAAATATAAATGCAAGTTGCCCGTGTTCCTTCTGACAAGAAACAGTAGCTGTTATACTACTGTGATACCACAGTTTAGAGAAAATACCTGAAAACAGGCTGAAGGAGTCCTCTTTTCGAGCCGGGTTGGCTCGGGGGACTCCAGAGGTAGCTAACATTTACTGGCAGGTTAAGTGTGTAGCCCAGGCAGTCGTGGAATTAAAAATTAGAGTCTTGGAGTAGTCTGGGGCGGCCATGGAGGAGGACTACCGGTCGACCTCAAAGGAATTTTGGCAAACCATTCAGCGCCTCAAAAGGGTGAAAGAGTGCTCCACCATCACTGGTTACAGTGGAAGTAGGGAGCTGTTGACCTTGACTGGGGATATTGCCAGGTGGCTGAAGGAATACTTCAAGGTCTCCTTTGAGAAATTGTAAAATTAGGGAGTAAAGAGTTATGGTTAGGCATTATGTGAGGTAGGTTGGGGACAACAAAGAATTGCTGTATGAAAGGTAATGGAAAAATACTAAATGAGAGATATCCTGGGTTATGGTCAGGAACAGGGAAAGAGTAAAGATCAGGACAAGAGTGGAGGGTAAGGCTGCACTCACACTGTTTACAGTGGAAGTCTGCGGGGATATGGGGGTGGTTGACATCCCTTACATGCAAGAAGCAGAAGTTGATTCATTCCTCAGGCTAAAGTCACTGAGGATATGGTTAGGTTGGTAAAGCACCAAAGCTGGATGAGATCCACCTTGAGTATCTAAAATCTCCTGATGATGTGGTTGCTGTCTTGGCTGACATTCCTCTCCAGCAGCACGTGGCAGTTGGGGGCAGTGCCTCTGGACCAATAGACCAGGGTGGTGGTCACACTATTCAAAACGAGGAACCTAACCCTAACCAATCAGTCAATCAATCTTTATTTATATAGCGTCAGTTACAATCCAAATTGTTTCTAGGCGCTTTCCAGAATCCCAGGGCTTGACCCCAGACAAGCAACAGTGGCAATGAAAAATGCCTCTTTAATAGGAAGAAACCTTGAACAGGACCAGGCTCATGTAGGGGGACCCTCCTGCTGATGGGGGGGGGGGGGGGGGGGGGTAGAGAGAGGAGAGGAGGAGGGGGGAGGAGGAGGACAGGTAGAGGAGTGAATAGGCAGAGATCAGGGAATACATTAATTAAAACAAATTGCTTGTGTAGGAGTTGAGTGGGTCCGCAGGGTCGGAGGTCAGCAGGTCATCATACAGTTATAAAGGCAGCTATACCTGTAGATGGAGAGGGGGAGAGGGGAGGAGAGGCAGCCATGACCCAGCAGGGTGCCAGCCGCCTGGTGATCAGGTGATCATGTTTGTGGACCCCGGCAGCCTCGGCCTCTAGCAGCATCACTAAGATATTAACTTAATAATTAGACGACCATCTAAATGATAATTATGTCTAGGATAATAGCATTCTGAGAGCGGAGCGGTCTATTGGGCTGGTAAGGTATCACTAGCTCCTCCAGGTAGGATGGAGCTAGGCCTCTGAGGACCTGGTAGGTCAGAAGAAGGGTTTTAAAAATGATTCTAAATTTAACGGGCAGCCAATGAAGAGACGCCATTACAGGAGTCATGTGACCTCTGGTCAATAATCAGGGGATCACGCTCAGCCTTCCTGAGAAAGTCTGTTCTAGGGTTCTAAAGAGGCCAGGGGAGGGCTCCTGCCTCAAGTGAAGGAGTCTAAGTATCTCAGGGTGTTGAAGCGTGATGTTGACAGGCAGATTGGTGCATGCCACTTCAGTTATGTGGTTCTATGATATGGTAAAGAGGGAGCACAGCCAAATAGACAAAAGAACAAGATTCTGGTTAGAAGTGGCTGAGTGTCCTCCAAAGGGTGGCGGGACGCTTCCTTAGAGAGAGGATAAGGAGTTAGTACCCGGGAGTAGCTTGGAATAGAGCCGCTGCTCTTCCCCATCGAGAAGAGTCAGCTAAGGTGGCTCGAGGATCTGTATCCAATGTCCACTCAGATGTCCTGTCAGCTGGAAGGACATCCCAGGGAAGACTCAGGACATGCTGAAGTGACTGCATCACCAGGCTGTCATGGGAATGCCTTGGGATCATCTTCTGGATGTCCCTCTGCATGTCCCTGGTCAGAATGCTGGACCTGGATAATCAAAAAAGATGGACGGACGGATGGATGGATGGAACCAAATCATGAACGGGCCCACATGTAGAAGTCACATCCTTTTATGTTTCAGTGACTGAAACGACCCCCCTCCTCAAGAAATTAAAAAAAACCAACCCCAAACTGCAGCTCATCGTGTCTCTGACAGAAAACATCACTCTATGTCTCAAGGGCACACAAAGAAAAGCAAGAAGGTAATTCAGACAAATATTGACACTGTTTCAGAGCACAGATTAAGGCTTTAGCCGCGTTCATTCATCTCCATTTTGTTGCCCATGTGTGATGAAATAATCCAAAAGTACCTCATGGCCTGAGAGAACGACGGTGAACTTTGATGCAGCTGTACGTTTGTGACATTTAGACTCCACATTTCATTCTGGCAGCAGATGATGAGCTGACGATTACCAGTCTCATTAGCCTGTATCACGTGATGTCATCATATTTATAAATGTAATCCTGTCAGTCATCTTTGTTCTCTTCTGACCCCTCCTACGGTTTGATGGAGGACAGGCAGGTCGGCCTTCCTTCATTCTCACTGGGTGCAAAGAGCATTTCCTGTTGCTGAAATTGTTGGTTAATTAGGACCAATGGGAAGTGATGATGCTCTGAGATGT
The DNA here is from genome assembly GCF_901000725.2 of Takifugu rubripes. Lineage (NCBI taxonomy): Eukaryota > Metazoa > Chordata > Actinopteri > Tetraodontiformes > Tetraodontidae > Takifugu > Takifugu rubripes. The sequence goes on along the minus strand of NC_042306.1, from coordinate 56,628 downwards.
AGTTTTACCTCAGGAACACCAAAACGTTCTCCAAACCACACAGTCATGTGTGTTTTCAGAACCAGAATGAAACCATGGGAGGAGCCGCCAACATGGAGGAACCCGAACCCGAACCCAACCGTGCATGAGTTGCCAGCTCATCGCAGTGCCCGCTCACACTTTATTGTAGTTTTTACTCTTATGGGAGATTTACCTTTTTTTTTAAGAAGTAGTATTTTTATTTTGAAGTTATAGAAATACATCTTTAATGATTTCCTTATAGCAACCAGTGACCCTGGCTAGAAATATTTGGAATGCATTCATTTATTTGGGTCCATTATCTGTTGTCTTGTGTAGATTTCTCTCCTCTCTTCTATATTTACATCACCACCCCATGCAACACTGTTAAGTCATTTTCTCGTTGCCTCTCCCTCCCTCTCTGCTTTCCTCTCCTTTATTTGTGCTTTCTACTTTTTACCTTTATGCCCCTGTTCCTGTCTTCCTCTTCTTTTGTGCTTGCTGTTTTAGCAGACTCTGCAGGGACCGTCCTGCAGTGCCAATTATATGTACCCCAGCACAGACCCCAGCACAGACCCCAGCACAGACCCCAGCACAGGCCCCTGCACAGGCCCCTGCACAGGCCCCTGCACAGACCCCAGCACAGGCCCCAGCACAGACCCCAGCACAGGCCCCAGCACAGGCCCCAGCACAGGCCCCTGTACAGACCCCAGCACAGGCCCCTGTACAGACCCCAGCACAGGCCCCTGTACAGACCCCAGCACAGGCCCCTGTACAGACCCCAGCACAGGCCCCAGCACAGACCCCAGCACAGGCCCCTGTACAGACCCCAGCACAGGCCCCAGCACAGACCCCAGCACAGGCCCCTGCACAGACCCCAGCACAGACCCCAGCACAGGCCCCTGCACAGGCCCCTGCACAGACCCCAGCACAGGCCCCTGTACAGACTCCAGCACAGACCCCAGCACAGACCCCAGCACAGACCCCAGCACAGGCCCCTGCACAGGCCCCTGCACAGACCCCAGCACAGGCCCCTGTACAGACTCCAGCACAGACCCCAGCACAGACCCCAGCACAGGCCCCTGCACAGGCCCCTGCACAGACCCCAGCACAGGCCCCAGCACAGACCCCTGTACAGACTCCAGCACAGACCCCAGCACAGACCCCAGCACAGACCCCAGCACAGGCCCCTGCACAGACCCCAGCACAGGCCCCAGCACAGGCCCCAGCACAGACCCCAGCACAGGCCCCTGTACAGACTCCAGCACAGACCCCAGCACAGACCCCAGCACAGGCCCCAGCACAGACCCCAGCACAGACCCCAGCACAGACCCCAGCACAGGCCCCTGCACAGACCCCAGCACAGGCCCCAGCACAGGCCCCAGCACAGGCCCCAGCACAGACCCCAGCACAGGCCCCTGTACAGACTCCAGCACAGACCCCAGCACAGACCCCAGCACAGGCCCCAGCACAGGCCCCAGCACAGGCCCCAGCACAGACCCCAGCACAGGCCCCTGTACAGACTCCAGCACAGACCCCAGCACAGACCCCAGCACAGGCCCCAGCACAGACCCCAGCACAGACCCCAACACAGACCCCAGCACAGACCCCAGCACAGGCCCCTGCACAGACCCCAGCACAGACCCCAGCACAGGCCCCTGCACAGACCCCAGCACAGGCCCCTGTACAGACTCCAGCACAGACCCCAGCACAGACCCCAGCACAGACCCCAGCACAGACCCCAACACAGACCCCAGCACAGACCCCAGCACAGGCCCCAGCACAGACCCCAGCACAGGCCCCTGCACAGACCCCAGCACAGGCCCCTGCACAGGCCCCAGCACAGGCCCCAGCACAGACCCCAGCACAGGCCCCTGTACAGACTCCAGCACAGACCCCAACACAGACCCCAGCACAGGCCCCAGCACAGACCCCAGCACAGACCCCAACACAGACTCCAGCACAGACCCCAGCACAGACCCCAGCACAGGCCCCTGCACAGGCCCCTGCACAGACCCCAGCACAGACCCCAGCACAGGCCCCTGCACAGACCCCAGCACAGGCCCATGTACAGACTCCAGCACAGACCCCAGCACAGACCCCAGCACAGACCCCAGCACAGGCCCCTGCACAGGCCCCTGCACAGACCCCAGCACAGGCCCCTGTACAGACTCCAGCACAGACCCCAGCACAGACCCCAGCACAGACCCCAGCACAGGCCCCTGCACAGGCCCCTGCACAGACCCCAGCACAGGCCCCTGTACAGACTCCAGCACAGACCCCAGCACAGACCCCAGCACAGGCCCCTGCACAGGCCCCTGCACAGACCCCAGCACAGGCCCCAGCACAGACCCCTGTACAGACTCCAGCACAGACCCCAGCACAGACCCCAGCACAGACCCCAGCACAGGCCCCTGCACAGACCCCAGCACAGGCCCCAGCACAGGCCCCAGCACAGGCCCCAGCACAGACCCCAGCACAGGCCCCTGTACAGACTCCAGCACAGACCCCAGCACAGGCCCCAGCACAGGACCCCAGCACAGACCCCAACACAGACCCCAGCACAGACCCCAGCACAGACCCCAGCACAGACCCCAGCACAGGCCCCTGCACAGACCCCAGCACAGGCCCCAGCACAGGCCCCAGCACAGGCCCCAGCACAGACCCCAGCACAGGCCCCTGTACAGACTCCAGCACAGACCCCAGCACAGACCCCAGCACAGGCCCCAGCACAGGCCCCAGCACAGGCCCCAGCACAGGCCCCAGCACAGACCCCAGCACAGGCCCCTGTACAGACTCCAGCACAGACCCCAGCACAGACCCCAGCACAGGCCCCAGCACAGACCCCAGCACAGACCCCAACACAGACTCCAACACAGACCCCAGCACAGACCCCAGCACAGGCCCCAGCACAGGCCCCAGCACAGGCCCCAGCACAGACCCCAGCACAGGCCCCTGTACAGACTCCAGCACAGACCCCAGCACAGGCCCCAGCACAGACCCCAGCACAGACCCCAACACAGACTCCAGCACAGACCCCAGCACAGACCCCAGCACAGGCCCCTGCACAGACCCCAGCACAGACCCCAGCACAGGCCCCTGCACAGACCCCAGCACAGGCCCCTGTACAGACTCCAGCACAGACCCCAGCACAGACCCCAGCACAGACCCCAGCACAGACCCCAACACAGACCCCAGCACAGACCCCAGCACAGACCCCAGCACAGACCCCAGCACAGGCCCCTGCACAGACCCCAGCACAGGCCCCTGCACAGGCCCCAGCACAGGCCCCAGCACAGACCCCAGCACAGGCCCCTGTACAGACTCCAGCACAGACCCCAGCACAGGCCCCAGCACAGGCCCCAGCACAGGCCCCAGCACAGACCCCAGCACAGGCCCCTGTACAGACTCCAGCACAGACCCCAGCACAGACCCCAGCACAGGCCCCAGCACAGACCCCAGCACAGACCCCAACACAGACTCCAGCACAGACCCCAGCACAGACCCCAGCACAGGCCCCTGCACAGGCCCCTGCACAGACCCCAGCACAGACCCCAGCACAGGCCCCTGCACAGACCCCAGCACAGGCCCCTGTACAGACTCCAGCACAGACCCCAGCACAGACCCCAGCACAGACCCCAGCACAGACCCCAACACAGACCCCAGCACAGACCCCAGCATAGACCCCAGCACCCTACTCTAAATAAGTGCAGGGCCAGTGTAGGGGAGAAAAGAAAGAGGAATGATGAAACCAGGGGACAGTTGTGAAGAGGAGTGCAGAGAGAAATTGTCAGGGAGCTGGTGTGATCGTCTCCTGCTGTCAGACCCTGGGGGGTTGCACCCACTGCAGTGGTGGTGGTGGGGGGGGCAGGCAGGCGTGGAGAGGAATGTGTGGGATGTGTGATCAGAGTGGATCACAACCACACTCTCGATAGCGCTCCAGTCCAGGCAGATGTGGATTCAGCATCACAACCTCCTGCATCCACATCAGGACGGACACACAAGATGCTGAGAGCCTTTAAGGCTGGAAGGCCCACAGGATGAGCCAGGGAATTCTAATCTTATTGTTGATCCCACCAGAGAAAAACTGTCTCTGCATCTTCAGGTGCTCATTCATTATTTTCTAAATAATTAGCTGGATTATGACCAAAAAATGCTCTGAGTTTCATTATTTTGCTCAAATGTTTTCACACAATGGGGAAAACGTTCATAATCAGCAGAAATCAAGTCTCTCATCTCCCTCCTCACGAGAAGCTGCTGATTATTATATGGAGAAAGTTCTGAGAAAGTTGATGGAATAATGAAGGAGAACTAGAATTTCTAAATCAAAGTGCACCATCTGTCTTTTTAAATTTCTGTGCAAATGTTCTTGGAAGCTGCATGAGACCAGAAATGTTGAGAAAAGCACCGACGGGTCCGTTAACCTTTGAACCACATGGTTGGAACTTCATGTTCTCTCCGATTGGGTCCAAATGTGTGTAAACGGGTTATCAACCCTAACCCTAACTGCCCACTGCTGAAGGGTCCGTCCACATGAACAGTCCAGAACCAGCTGTCTGGCATCTTCACTCAATATCTGCAGGAAAACTGTTGGGAATGTTCCCCGGGGAAATGTCAGGAAACAGAAACACAACATTCCCACACGATGACAAACACTTCCAGGAAAAAACGGCACACACAGACGGGAAGACATAACACATTTTTCACTGATGCTTTGTGTTTTAAAGGAACATTTGGGGGAGAATGTTTCAGAACAAATGTTAACCCTCATATTATGTTAAGGGTCAATTTGACCCGTTTCAGATTTTGTGTTGTCCAAAGTGCTGGCTATCCTTTTTTTTCTTCATGAAATTTGGTGACTTTTCCTCGTTTAGGGTCATGAACAGGTTTGCAAAATCTGGACACGTTGGTGTGTCTTGTCTGTGCGGTGTTTAGTTACGTTGATGATGTTGCGGGTCAATTTGACCCGGACATGTTAATAGGGGAGTGTGTAATGTAGTGTAATGAGTACAATGCACAAAGGTGCATCTCTGAGCACTAAAGATGACAAGAAGCCACAAATGATCCTGGATTATAATGCCACTAAAGGAGGGGAGGACAATCTGGCCAAAGTAACAGCAACATACAGCTGCCAGCGCAAGACTGCCCATTGGCCTTTGTTGATCTTTTTTTGCCACATTTTGGACACATCTGCTTATAATGCCCATGTCCTGTAGACTGAAATCAACCAGCAGTGGAAATCCAACAAATTGTACAGACTTTGGCTTTTCCTGGAAGAACTCAGCAAAGCACTTGTCACTCCCAAGATCCAGACACGAGCCAGGCCAGCTCGATCCCCAGTGGCTGCCGCCATGATTGAAAAGGTCAAGCTCAGGTCACTCACCCAACCAACGTCCAGTGGACACAGGTGGGGGAAAAAGGAAAAGATGCCTGGTCTGTCCATCCAGAGAAGACAGTAAAACAAGTACCTCTTGTGTGAAATGCAAGAATTACATCTGCAGAAGGCACACAGTAACATTCTGACCATCATGAGGAGAACAGTGAAAATGTTGAACATTGAATGTTAAAGTTAAAAAGAAATGTGTTCATGAAGAGGGAAAAACCTAAGCCCTGTGCTTTCTTTGAGTCAAGAATGAAGATAGAAAAGAAGGGAGTAGAGGAGGATGAAGAGAGAAGAAAAAGAGGATGAGAAGAAGGAAGAATTACATCATTTTGACCTGGGTGGATGACAGAAGGGTTTAGCTAAGTAGTCCTTAAATATAGTTTTGCAATAAATATAGTTTGAAATTAAAAATGATATTGATTATCCATTTTCTAACTGTTTCTATAATCTAAAATAAAGTAGTTCTTAGTTTAAATTGTTTTCTTGGCTCCTTTGAGGCATTTACAAAGTACGGGTCACATCACCCGTACCCGTAACATCATCAATGTAATTTTTTTCCAACATAATATGTTGGATACTGCTCCCTCAGTCACTCACACACACACACACACACACACACACACACACACACACACACACACACACACACACACACACACAGACACACAGACACACACAAACACAGACACACACAGGCACACAAACACAGACAGACACACACAGACACACAGACACAGACACAAACACAGACAGACACACAGAGACACACAGACACAAACACTCACACACAGAGACACACAGACACACACACACCCACACACACACAGATACACACTCACACACACACAGTTACACACAAACACAGACACACACACACAGAGACACAAACACTCACACACACACAGACACACACACACACACAGACAGACAGACACACACACACAGAGACAGACAGACAGACAGACACACACACACACACACACAGACAGACATACACACACACAGACACAGACACAAACCCTAACCCTAACCCTATGTCAGACTAACTCTAACCCCTCTAACCCTAACCCTAACTAACCCTAACCCTCTAACCCTAACCCTAACTAACCCTAACCCTAACTAACCCCAACCCTAATTCTAACCCTAACTAACCCTAACCCTCTAACCCTAACCCTAATTCTAACCCTAACCCTAACCCTATGTCAGACTAACTCTAACCCCTCTAACCCTAACCCTAACCCTAACTAACCCTAACCCTCTAACCCTAACTCTAACCCTAACCCTATGTCAGACTAACTCTAACCCCTCTAACCCTAACCCTAACTAACCCTAACCCTCTAACCCTAACCCTAACTAACCCTAACCCTAACTAACCCTAACCCTCTAACCCTAACCCTAACTCTAACCCTAATGTGTCAGCTGATCTGTTTTATTGTCAGAACAGGACTTGTTATGTCCCATAATTCTCTGAGCACAATATGGCCCCTCAGTTAGGGTTAGAGTAACCCTAACCCTGACCCTCAGTGATGCTAGGAACATATGAACCCTCGTCAGTAGCCACCACTCCTGTATTATTAGACAGTAACATAACTACCAGCCACCCTTAGCTTGATATGTGCTTATAGTTCTCAGGGTGGTCTCGACCATTTTTAAATCATTTGTGTCTGAGGGGCATTGACCAGACAACTGGAAATGGTCCATTTTTTATGCCGCTGCCGCCGTAACTCGGTAACAGTGACCCAGTGAAGAGTTGGTGTGTGAGGCTTGTGTTCTAATTGGAACACAGAAAGAACCTCATCTCTCAGGTCAAAGGGGTCACCAGATGGCCACGGGTTCATGCAGGTTCTCACTGTTGGCAGCCATGACGGTTAAGGACACAAACAGTCCTCCTAATTACTCAATTGGCCCACAAGTGGCCCGGTGTGGCCACGCCACCCAGCACGCCACTCTCCGATAAGCGCCTCTATTGTGTCCATTGTTGCCAGATATTTAAGGTCCTTTTCATTCCACTCATCTGTTGTCTTGATGAAGATGAACAAACTGTCGAGTGGGAACAACACAGAAGAGCATGGGCTGTGTGAGTGCATGTGTGAGTGCATGTGTGAGTGCATGTGTGTGCATGTGTGAGTGCATGTGTGAGTGCATGTGTGAGTGCATGTGTGTGCATGTGTGAGTGCATGTGTGAGTGCATGTGTGTGCATGTGTGAGTGCATGTGTGAGTGCATGTGTGAGTGCATGTGTGTGCATGTGTGAGTGCATGTGTGAGTGCATGTGTGAGTGCATGTGTGTGTGGTTGAGTGGTAAATTAGGTTTTAGTGGAGTTGTAACTTGTCACACTTCTTAATCTCCATCTTCCAGTTTCTAAGGTCAGTTTTTAGGGTTAACCTAACCCTAACCCTAACTAACCCTAACCCTAACTAACTCTAACCCTAACTAACCCTAACTAACTCTAACCCTAACTAACCCTAACCCTAACTAACTCTAACCCTAACTAACCCTAACTACTTTAGCAGAGATCTCCTGCTGCTAATCCTGATTCTAAGAATCTGTTACCAGAGACTAACGGACTATCTGATATTTGTCACGCATTAATTATGCATTCGTCTGAAAAATAAGAACCGGTCATTTCATTTAAATCTGTTGTTTCCCTGGATCCATTCTGATTAAAGCTGATAATTAGGATTAATAAGATGATCAAAAAACCCATGTTTACACCTCTTTTATCGGAGGACATATGTAGTGATGTAAGACACAAACATCCTGTTTAGACTCCCAGCACTAGAACATGGCAACACACAGTTTTAGCTGTCCTAATGTGCTCTTTGGTAGTCAGTCAGGGTTAGGGTTAGGGTTAGGGTTAGGGTCAGGGTCAGGGTTAGGGTCGGGGTCAGGGTCGGGGTCAGGGTTAGGGTTAGGGTCAGGGTTAGGGTCAGGGTTAGGGTTAGGGTCAGGGTCAGGGTTAGGGTCGGGGTCAGGGATCAACCCTACCCTAACCCTGACAGTTTTAGCTGTCCTAATGTGCTCTTTGGTAGTCAGTCAGGGTTAGCGTCGGGGTCAGGGTTAGGGTCGGGGTTAGGGTCGGGGTCAGGGTTAGGGTCGGGGTCAGGGATCAACCCTACCCTAACCCTGACAGTTTTAGCTGTCCTAATGTGCTCTTTGGTAGTCAGTCAGGGTTAGCGTCGGGGTCAGGGTTAGGGTCGGGGTTAGGGTCGGGGTCAGGGTTAGGGTCGGGGTCAGGGATCAACCCTACCCTAACCCTGACAGTTTTAGCTGTCCTAATGTGCTCTTTGGTAGTCAGTCAGGGTTAGGGTTAGGGTTAGGGTCAGGGTCAGGGTTAGGGTCGGGGTCAGGGTTAGGGTCAGGGTTAGGGTTAGGGTTAGGGTCGGGGCCAGGGTTAGGGTTGTTCTTTTTACTTAATTCACATGAAATTTGCCTCCTTTAATTCAGAACGCTCTCTTGTTTGATACCCCACCATGTTTCCCCATTATATGAAACCCTAAAATGTAGGTGTCTTTGATTTCTCAACAAGCTAACCCTAACCCTAACCCAACAAGCTAACCCTAACCCTATCACATCTAAAACCCTTCCAACCGATATCGATCAGATCCCTGAAACACCATCTGCAGCTGAGGGGAAGGTTTAGTCATTTTAAGCAGATTAAAATGGAGCTGTTTGTTCATTGTGTTCTGCAGACATACGTAGGTCAAGTTGTCACCACTGAAAATAATCAGGGGCCAGTCAGTCAGGAGAGCTAAGCTAAGCTAAACATCTATATGTGGGATACAACTAATGGCCACCATCTACATCAGGGGCACCCAAATCCCAGTGGGTCCCAGTGGAATTCCTGTCTAATTGCTGCGCTGTCTAACCTGTTTCCATCCCAGCTGGACTCTGAGAAACGTATCTGATCCACCCACACTGGGAAGACCTACGAGCCTAACCTGTGATCTTCTTGCTCTCTCTTCAGAGACACCTTCTGTCATCAGTCGTTAAGCCTCCTTCCACCCCCCTGTCCTTGTTTTGTCTCTCCTCTTTGCTAACCCTAACCCTAACCCTTTCCCTCTGCTCACCCCCCCTTGTCTTCCCTCTGCTCACCCCCTCTTGTCTTCCCGTGCTCTCTCTCTCTTTGTCTTCCCGTGCTCTCTCTCTCTTTGTCTTCCCGTGCTCTCTCTCTCTCTTTGTCTTCCCGTGCTCTCTCTCTCTTTGTCTTCCCGTGCTCTCTCTCTCTTCGTCTTCCCGTGCTCTCTCTCTCTCTCTTTGTCTTCCCGTGCTCTCTCTCTCTTTGTCTTCCCGTGCTCTCTCTCTCTTTGTCTTCCCGTGCTCTCTCTCTCTTCGTCTTCCCGTGCTCTCTCTCTCTCTCTTCGTCTTCCCGTGCTCTCTCTCTCTCTCTTCGTCTTCCCGTGCTCTCTCTCTCTTTGTCTTCCCGTGCTCTCTCTCTCTGTCTTCCCGTGCTCTCTCTCTCTCTTTGTCTTCCCGTGCTCTCTCTCTCTCTTTGTCTTCCCGTGCTCTCTCTCTTTGTCTTCCCGTGCTCTCTCTCTCTTTGTCTTCCCGTGCTCTCTCTCTCTCTAAGTCCACCTGTCATCACTGCTCTTCGCTCTCATCCATCTCTATCTACTCGTTTCTGCCGTGTCCTTCACTCTTCACCTCCTCTCATTCTTTGGTCTCTTCATCTCTTCTCACCAGCAGTGATGCTGCTGCCCCCCCCCCCCCCCCCCCCAACCCTTTAGTTGGTCTGGCCCCGCCCTGCTGCTGCAGATGCTAATGATGATTGTGTGCAGTAATGGGGGGGGGGTTGAGCTATGAACTAACTATGTTTGACAAGCTGTAGAGGAGGTGTGGGGCTTTAGAGCTGCTGGGGGTTGTTGAAAGGATCCCATGTTGGGTGGGGGCTGTTTTGGTCTGACAGAGTCCAACTGTGGACTAAAAACTAAGGACTAAGAAGTTTGTCCGTGCTGAGACAGCAGGTGGTCCTGCATGGTGGGGGTGGGTCTTCCATCCAAAATACACAGCCAGACCCAGACACCCCCCCCCCCCCCCCCCCCCCCCCCCAAGTCTTCACCTCCCCTGCAGGAATAAAAACCCCAGAGATGATGTTCAAACAACGGCTAAACACAGCTTTTCAATTAAAAGCGTTCCATGTGTGGATAGATGGAAGGACACTCGGATAGACGACATGTCCCCGCCTCCATCCAGGGAAGAGGAGGTACAAGTGGGGGTGAAGATGGAGAAGGTGGCATGAGCATTAAAATGCCCAACAATTTTGTTTTGTTGAGATATTTTAAGAAATGCTGTTATTTTTCAGTTCTCAGCGTGTAAACGGAAGATGAGCACCAGTCTTATGCTTGAGTGTCTCTCCATGGTTCAGAGTCGGGTCAGGCCGACTGGAAAGAGACATCATGAATCATTTCAAGTATATCCACACAAATCTTACCCAGATTCAGAAAACCTTCACTTATTTTTTATTTAAGCGGAGTGCTAATTAGACAATGAAAGTGTAAACTCACCTCATACATTATATTTGCTGGATCTGAAAATAGTCCTTTTCTGCTTGAAAACATGTCGTCCTCGAACTCGACCTTTAGGTTTGTCACCTCTGGCACGTTGCCAAGTAAATAAGCTAAGCACAAATTAGTTAAGCACTGTGGAACTATGATCTAATACTTGACATCTTGGTGACTCTGACTCTTGTTATTGGAGAAAATCAGCCATTCTGTTAGAAGACATTAAGATCACATCATAGTTCCGCATTTTCGCGACCATCAGGGCACCGTGTTAAAAGGCGCAGACTCAGTTACGGATGCCATTTCTGTATTGAACACATACATAAGGCGCAACCGGATTATAGGGCACGAGCATGGTGAAATATACGCTAGCATGGTTGAAACTACGCTAGCATGGTGAAACATACGCTAGCATGGTGAAATATACGCTAGCATGGTGAAACATACGCTAGCATGGTGAAATATACGCTAGCATGGTGAAATATACGCTAGCATGGTGAAACATACGCTAGCATGGTGAACATACGCTAGCATGGTGAAATATACGCTAGCATGGTGAAACATACGCTAGCATGGTGAAATATACGCTAGCATGGTGAAACATACGCTAGCATGGTGAAACATACGCTAGCATGGTGAAATATACCGGTACGCCAGCTTGAAACAGGCATGCTAGCGTGTATTTAGCAATGTACTCGCCCAAAAGCCCAAAAGCATTTACAGATTTTGGAACTCGGTGCACACATAAGGCACCCCGTCCATTTGGGAGAAAATCTAAGACTTAAATGTGCCACACGGTCACATGTGATGTAACATGTTGATTGAGTGGGAATCGTCTCAACACTGACAGAAATTCCAGGAGCAAGTACTCTGCTGTGTATGCAAAGGTTTCATCAGCACCTTTCATAGGAACTTTCTACGACATGAAGTCCTCACAGACTTCCTCCAGTAGATACAGATCCTTTCATTTACTTCACCCATTCTACATCCTCAGAATTTTCTCTGACGGCCATTGTTGACACAATCAAAGGGGCCTCGAGCTCTTCCTGCGTTCTTCATTGTCTTACTGGCTTCTCATTTTCCCCCACAGATGTTCATGCAACAGTTTTCAGCCTGGTTTTATCAGCCAGTATTGCAAACAGTGTTGAACTCGCTGTCTTCCAAGGATAGATGGATGCAGCCTTTAGTTTTTGCTACATGGCTGTTGAGCCCAATTTAATGTTTTGACTCTGACTGAACTTCGTTAACCTCTTCTCATAAGTTAGGAATAACAGCTGTATCCTGTAGCAAAGGTCAGACACTGCTGCTGATCTCCGAGCACCAAGTTTGTCCTGCACGCTCATTGCCTAATTTTTCGTGATTACTGCTCCTATCATCATTACACTGAAGCCAGTAGTGAGACGGCAATGTGCTCCGCTCCATATTATTATATCTATATTTACATTATTGAAAAAAGACCTAAATAAGTAGAAATGATGCGCTACAGATTTAGAATGGATATCTGAAATATCATGAATATTATCATTTTATTTCAACCAAAAATGTTTTTAATATTTGATTTACATATACAGATTATATAAATGTTAGAAAGGATGAGAAACAAAGTATTCCGTGTGATTAATGCTGCCACATCACATGCAGATATTTAAATAAAAAATAAGGTCTTTGATGAACTTGAGTTCTTTTTATTCTAAAGACACCATCTGGCCACTGAAAGGTAGTACCTGCATCACTACCTGGTTCTTCTTAGCCAGTAATAACGGTAGTCAAGGACCCAACTTTGCCAAACTTGTCTCAGCTCATGGAGTTTGATGTGATGACTGATGCTAGCAGCCAATTCAGCCACAGCTTTAATGCCAGGTGGAGGAGCTCCTGTGATTAGCCTCAAGAATTAACATGAGAATCTATTACAGGAGACACTAATCTGTGGTGAACTTGACCACACATTGAGTCCACAGCCTTTATGATACTTGGAGTAACTAACCACAGGTCAGAGCTGCTGTAAAGAACCTCAAAGAGCACAAGGACTTACTGAGATCAGTGTTCCTGAGGGCATCCAGGAGCTGGTGAAATCCCATCAATGGCATCTGTGCGTGTAAAAGCTTGTATGGTGCCCAGGCTTCTGGAGGTAGACCATGTTAGAGGCAAGCTTTCTTTCTTTTCTGTCTTAGCTGATGGAAGCTTCCGTATCTCGGCTGCCTGTCACTGCTGCTGGGCCTCCTCCACCATGACTGCAGCTAACCCTGCCAACATGGTGCTAGAAACAGATGCAAATGATCAGTTTTAGTTTGGATGAATCACTCTGGTGTGCTAAATGACCCTAACCCTAACCTTTGCATCCACTCCAAGTATTTTCTGCATATATTCTGCAGAATGAAGCCAAAGGATAAACGGATCGTTGGATCATTTTTGCTCAGTTCTGGATGCGTCCCGTTCGTGGCTCAGATGTGCACGTGCTTTCATGTTTGCATGTGTTTTTATCCAGGCAAACCTCGAGTATAGCAGGGCTTAAATCATGGCATGAGCTTTCCTCTGCTGGCGCACTCTTGTCAACAGCTCTGAAGTATTTTTATTGTACTTGAGATGAAGTTGACTGAGCATAGCACCAAGAAAGGGAATCAGAAGCCCTCCCAGTCAGACATAAATGCCCATAAAACTCTGAAACACTGACTGTCTTCCAAGACTGTCACAAACTGATGAATGAGCCATTCAGCTAGAAGATCGTTGCCCTTGTTTCTGCTTGGACCTGAGCGAGTTGTGGTCTTTCATCTCGGCAGGTCGCTGAGGTCATGAAGGCTCGTGATACCACGGCGACCCCGACTCATGGCTCTCACAGATACTCGTGTGTCTGCTCTTGCTCCCTCTGACAGAATGGCAGCACTGGTGCGTGCGCTGTGAGAGATGGAGATTTCTAGATAAGGTGACCAGCAGAGAAGGCGATGGGTGAAGGAGGGCCGCATGCATCTTGTTGGATTATCTGATTTGTGTGTTGGCGTGTGCATCTATTTCTGCTCGTATTTTCATTTAAGGTGATGTCTCCATGATCTAGCTGTGTCATTTCTCGATCATATCCAAAAAACGGACTTGATGTTCCTTCTCCCTCTGCTTCTGTTCACCCAGGTGACGACCCCTTGCAGCCCGTCACCTCAGATGAGACGGTGTCGGCGGGGGGCACAGTTACGCTGACCTGCCGGGTAGCGGAGAACGACAACTCATCGCTGCAGTGGTCCAACACAGCACAGCAGACCCTGTATTTTGGAGAGAAGAGAGGTAAAAGGAGGGCACAAAAGAACGTGTTGATTAAAAAAGCTCCATGTAGCTTTTCAACTTTGAACGTGCTGGACTTGTTTCACTGAAAGTGTTTTGCTTGGAGGCAAAAGGGCCGATTTCATTTGTGTCGTAATAATATCAATCTTTATTTAAAAGCACATTTCATGGCTCAACAAGAGCGAACCAAATCAATATAACCACATTAACACAAGACTTATACTAAAACTTTAAAAGTGAGCAGGCATGAGGTGGAGCAGAGATCATCTGAGGGAAGCAGCACCAGAGAATCGGGGATGTGAAGAAGGTTGGACAGGTTAGGGTTAGGGTTACTGGGGACTGAATAGGGTTAGGGTTAGGGTTACTGGGGACTGAATAGGGTTAGGGTTAGGGTTACTGGGGACTGAATAGGGTTAGGGTTACTGGGGACTGAATAGGGTTAGGGTTAGGGTTACTGGGGACTGAATAGGGTTAGGGTTACTGGGGACTGAATAGGGTTAGGGTTACTGGGGACTGAATAGGGTTAGGGTTAGGGTTACTGGGGACTGAATAGGGTTAGGGTTAGGGTTACTGGGGACTGAATAGGGTTAGGGTTAGGGTTAATGGGGACTGAATACGGTTAGGGTTACTGGGGACTGAATAGGGTTAGGGTTAATGGGGACTGAATAGGGTTAGGGTTACTAGGGACTGAATAGGGTTAGGGTTACTGGGACTGAATAGGGTTAGGGTTACTGGGGACTGAATAGGGTTAGGGTTAGGGTTACTGGGGACTGAATAGGGTTAGGGTTAGGGTTACTGGGGACTGAATAAGGTTAGGGTTACTGAGGACTGAATAGGGTTAGGGTTAATGGGGACTGAATAGGGTTAGGGTTAATGGGGACTGAATAGGGTTAGGGTTACTGAGGACTGAATAGGGTTAGGGTTAATGGGGACTGAATAGGGTTAGGGTTACTGGGGACTGAATAGGGTTAGGGTTAATGGGGACTGAATAGGGTTAGGGTTACTAGGGACTGAAAAGGGTTAGGGTTACTGGGGAGTAAATAGGGTTAGGTTTAGGGTTACTGGGGACTGAATAGGGTTAGGGTTAGGGTTACTGGGGACTGAATAGGGTTAGGGTTAGGGTTACTGGGGACTGAATAGGGTTAGGGTTAATGGGGACTGAATAGGGTTAGCGTTAATGGGGACTGAATAGGGTTAGGGTTAATGGGGACTGAATAGGGTTAGGGTTACTAGGGACTGAATAGGGTTAGGGTTACTGGGGACTGAATAGGGTTAGGGTTAGGGTTACTGGGGACTGAATAGGGTTAGGGTTAGGGTTACTGGGGACTGAATAGGGTTAGGGTTAATGGGGACTGAATAGGGTTAGGGTTAATGGGGACTGAATAGGGTTAGGGTTACTGGGGACTGAATAGGGTTAGGGTTAGGGTTACTGGGGACTGAATAGGGTTAGGGTTACTAGGGACTGAATAGGGTTAGGGTTACTGGGGACTGAATAGGGTTAGGGTTTGGGTTACTGGGGACTGAATAGGGTTAGGGTTACTGGGGACTGAATAGGGTTAGGGTTACTGGGGACTGAATAGGGTTAGGGTTACTGGGGACTGAATAGGGTTAGGGTTAATGGGGACTGAATAGGGTTAGGGTTACTGGGGACTTAATAGGGTTAGGGTTAATGGGGACTGAATAGGGTTAGGGTTAATGGGGACTGAATAGGGTTAGGGTTACTGGGGACTGAATAGGGTTAGGGTTACTAGGGACTGAATAGGGTTAGGGTTAGGGTTAATGGGGACTGAATAGGGTTAGGGTTACTAGGGACTGAATAGGGTGAGGGTTAATGGGGACTGAATAAGGTTAGGGTTACTGGGGACTGAATAGGGTTAGGGTTAGGGTTACTGGGGACTGAATAGGGTTAGGGTTACTAGGGACTGAATAGGGTTAGGGTTACTGGGGACTGAATAGGGTTAGGGTTACTGGGGACTGAATAGGGTTAGGGTTAGGGTTACTGGGGACTGAATAGGGTTAGGGTTAGGGTTACTGGGGACTGAATAGGGTTAGGGTTACTAGGGACTGAATAGGGTTAGGGTTACTGGGGACTGAATAGGGTTAGGGTTACTGGGGACTGAATGGGGTTAGGGTTACTGGGGACTGAATAGGGTTAGGTTAGGGTTACTGGGGACTGAATAAGGTTAGGGTTACTGGGGACTGAATAGGGTTAGGGTTAATGGGGACTGAATAGGGTTAGGGTTACTGGGGACTGAATAGGGTTAGGGTTAGGGTTACTGGGGACTGAATAGGGTTAGGGTTACTAGGGACTGAATAGGGTTAGGGTTACTGGGGACTGAATAGGGTTAGGGTTACTGGGGACTGAATGGGGTTAGGGTTACTGGGGACTGAATAGGGTTAGGGTTAGGGTTACTGGGGACTGAATAAGGTTAGGGTTACTGGGGACTGAATAGGGTTAGGGTTAATGGGGACTGAATAGGGTTAGGGTTACTGGGGACTGAATAGGGTTAGGGTTAATGGGGACTGAATAGGGTTAGGGTTACTAGGGACTGAAAAGGGTTAGGGTTACTGGGGAGTAAATAGGGTTAGGTTTAGGGTTACTGGGGACTGAATAGGGTTAGGGTTAGGGTTACTGGGGACTGAATAGGGTTAGGGTTAGGGTTACTGGGGACTGAATAGGGTTAGGGTTACTGGGGACTGAATAGGGTTAGGGTTAATGGGGACTGAATAGGGTTAGGGTTAATGGGGACTGAATAGGGTTAGGGTTAATGGGGACTGAATAGGGTTAGGGTTACTGGGGACTGAATAGGGTTAGGGTTACTAGGGGACTGAATAGGGTTAGGGTTAGGGTTACTGGGACTGAATAGGGTTAGGTTAGGGTTACTGGGGACTGAATAGGGTTAGGGTTACTAGGGACTGAATAGGGTTAGGGTTACTGGGGACTGAATAGGGTTAGGGTTACTGGGGACTGAATAAGGTTAGGGTTACTGGGGACTGAATAGGGTTAGGGTTAATGGGGACTGAATAGGGTTAGGGTTACTGGGGACTGAATAGGGTTAGGGTTAATGGGGACTGAATAGGGTTAGGGTTACTAGGGACTGAATAGGGTTAGGGTTACTGGGGACTGAATAGGGTTAGGGTTACTGGGGACTGAATAGGGTTAGGGTTACTGGGGACTGAATAGGGTTAGGGTTAGGGTTACTGGGGACTGAATAGGGTTAGGGTTAGGGTTACTGGGACTGAATAGGGTTAGGGTTACTAGGGACTGAATAGGGTTAGGGTTAATGGGGACTGAATAGGGTTAGGGTTACTGGGGACTGAATAAGGTTAGGGTTACTGGGGACTGAATAGGGTTAGGGTTAATGGGGACTGAATAGGGTTAGGGTTACTGGGGACTGAATAGGGTTAGGGTTAATGGGGACTGAATAGGGTTAGGGTTACTAGGGACTGAATAGGGTTAGGGTTACTGGGGACTGAATAGGGTTAGGGTTACTGGGGACTGAATAGGGTTAGGGTTACTGGGGACTGAATAGGGTTAGGGTTACTGGGGACTGAATAGGGTTAGGGTTAGGGTTACTGGGGACTGAATAGGGTTAGGGTTAGGGTTACTGGGGACTGAATAGGGTTAGGGTTACTAGGGACTGAATAGGGTTAGGGTTAATGGGGAC
Source organism: Takifugu rubripes (assembly GCF_901000725.2). Classification (NCBI taxonomy): domain Eukaryota; kingdom Metazoa; phylum Chordata; class Actinopteri; order Tetraodontiformes; family Tetraodontidae; genus Takifugu; species Takifugu rubripes. The sequence goes on along the minus strand of NC_042306.1, from coordinate 38,812 downwards.
TGAATAGGGTTAGGGTTACTGGGGACTGAATAGGGTTAGGGTTACTAGGGACTGAATAGGGTTAGGGTTAATGGGGACTGAATAGGGTTAGTGAGGGGCCAACCTAACCCCAACCCTAACCCTAACCCTTTACCCAACCCTAACCCAACACTAACCCTTTACCCAACCCTAACCCTTTACCCAACCCCACCCTAACCCTTTACCCAACCCCAACCTAACCCTTTACCCAACCCCAACCTAACCCTAACCCTTTACCCAACCCTAACCCTTTACCCAACCCCAACCTAACCCCAACCCTAACCCTTTACCCAACCCCACCCTAACCCCAACCCTAACCCTTTACCCAACCCCACGCTAACCCTTTACCTAACCCCAACCCTAACCCTTTACCCAACCCCACCCTAACCCTTTACCTAACCCCAACCCTAACCCTTTACCCAACCCCACCCTAACCCTTTACCCAACTCCAACCTAACCCCAACCCTAACCCTTTACCCAACCCCACCCTAACCCTTTACCTAACCCCAACCTAACTCTAACCCAACCCAACCCTGTCAGTACTGACGCAGGTATATCCAGTAATAATAAAGCAGTAACAACCACAGTAACAATCAAAGTGGGTAGTATATTATCTACCAGTTGAGCTTTGCATTATTTATATCCCGACGACTATAATGAGCAGGACCCAGTTATTGGATGGGGCGCAGAAATTGACAGCAGTCATGATCAATCATCTTCTGAATTTTTGTTACCGATATAAAGGTAAAAAAACTTGAAAGTAATAATATGATTTGGATTTTACCAGCTGTTTCCATAATCCTTGGGTTGGGTCATGGTGGGTGTCATTTATTCAAAGGTTTCATTGGCATGTGGCTTGAAGCTCATGAACCATGGGGAACATTTCAAGCTTCATGGAGAACTCATTGCTCTGTGCTTTACTATGCATCATCTTTTGTTCATTACATTCATTTTCTGCTCTCTACATTTGTCAGTTTTAGAGAAAGAGAAAAATGATCAAGAGAAGTAAGAGAATAAAGCCAAGTGGCGGCTTTAGCAGAAGTGGAGGATATGAACCCATATCATTTACATGTCTTTCTATATTGTGCAACAATACAAATTTAGGTCCTTTTAAGTTTGATTTTCTTGTCAATCAAATCAAGTACTGTATTACAGCCCAAACTCAAACACTGTTGCCCCAGCGGGTGTGACAGGCTGCACAGTTGTGACCCCCTCTGTCCTCAGACCCTCCAGCTGGGTCAGGAATAACTTACAAAACCATTTTAGGGAAAATTATGAAACCGTAATGCAGGGCCAAGTCTGAGGGATCTGGGATGAACAGTCAGACAGTCGATGCACCATATCAGATCAGGATCGGCATCATTATTATATCTGTTCATCATCAATAGAAGTCTGTCCATGAATTAAGGTCGTGATGGTAAAGACGTCCATGGGCCCAGGTGCGTTTTCAGATGTCCTTATATGGTGCTCTGGTCCACTCGACCTTCACGTCCTGATGGTCAACACTTCCTGATCACGGAAGGAACATGAGTCCTTGCTAATCCTGGAGCATCAGGGAGCTGCGGGAAGTATTGGGAAGCAGATGGGAAGATGGAGAGGACGTGTGTGTGTGTGTGTGTGTGTGTTAGGGGGGGGGGGGTAGGTTTTTCTCTTTAGTCTTGGTTTTAACATGTCCAAATATTTTAAAAAGACAGAAGGTAAGAGACACAGAATGAATGAATGAATGAATGACACTATAAATGTGTCTGGAAGGTCGAAGAGCTGAAACTTGTCCTGAGCAATAGCAGAAAACCTTTCACTCAATAAAAATCTAAATGTTATACGTAACTCAAACTCATCCTCCCAAAATATTGAAATGAGAAGTTCCCGCATGACAACACGAAGAAAAATGGGAAAATACTGACAAGTAAAGCAAGTTCTTGTGTTTCCCCTCATAATGCCAAAAACTGACATCAGAATTTGAGAGTTGGCTGAGGAGAAACTTACCTGGGAAGACAGAAGGTAGACGAAAAAGGAGTAAATGTATGTGAACTCTGCTGTTGTGAGAGAACCCCCCCCCCTCCAAATGATTGAGGGACATGACAAGAAGAAGGTGTGAAAATATCTGCGTTCACCTCAGTTGGACCTTTGGGGAGTTTTGGGTCTCAGGTTTGAGGTGAAGGAAAAATCCGTCTGGCCACAAATATACTGTGGATGAGTGGTGGAGAGACGACCGTGCACACACGCGCGTGCACGCTAGAACCTGCGCGCGCGCGTGCACGCTAGAGCCTGCACACACGCGCGTGCACGCTAGAGGCTGCACTGGAATATCTCCCCCTCAACTCGCCTCTTCACCCTTTGACTTGTATTTAAGCTCTTCAGATGCTCCTTTTTTCCTCACACAGCCCCGCTGCTTTTATTCTAAACAATCACATAGGCAGCGACGTGTCCACGTCCTGTTGATGCTGCTGGTCATCGATTCTGTCAAACGCTTCATGTATATTGACAGTGTGCTGGTTGGCTTATGTAATGAATGCACGGATGTAATGAAGTCCTTATGAGATAATCGAGGTTAAACATGACAGGTGGTGAAAATGCACTGCAGCAAGTTGTCATGACCGAATCTATGTGCATTGAGTCGCAGCAGTTTTAATGGTTGATTAATTATAAGTGTTAACAAGCAATTGAACAGGTGTAACTAAAACAACGGCCAGTTAATTACAGGCTGTTTCACTTTATCCTGAACTTTTTCTATCCAGTCTTGACCAGGGTCCCTCAGCTCCTCTCTCTCTCTCTTATGTGTCTTCTCTTCAACTGTGACTCTCCTCTTAATGTCTTCAATGGTTTAACTCTGGAAAATATTTCCAAGCTTTTGTGACTGTTGAAAGAGGAATCTGGCGTCATGTCATACAGTCGTGCTGCTATGTTGGCTTTTGAAAATGGATGAAGATAGTCTAAATTCACATGAAGTACCTGGTGCTGTGGAAAGCATCTTCAAGCATTTTCTGCTGCAAAACAACTGCTAATATAACAAACACTACAGCTAATCTTCCAATTCTTAAAGTTCTTGTTGCGTTGCTGGTTGAACCACCACGTTCTGATGAAGGTGGTCCCACATGAGACCTTCAGAAATACCAACGAGAGGACTCACTGGGTTCAACTGGAGGAAATGACTTTTGAATTGGGTTGAAACCACTTTATTTAATCTTGCTTCTTCTTCTAGAGCATAGGTGTCAAACTCTGGCCCGTGGGCCAAATTTGGCCCGTAATGTAATTATATTTGGCTCGCAAAGCCATACCAATTGACTATTAGAGCTGGCCCGCCGGTATTATCGCTTAAAACGCATGTGCTAATACTACAAATACCAGAATGCTCTGCTGTTGTTTTGGTGTGAAAATCCACACTCCACATCAGTTGGTGGTGGTAACGCACCAATATGTGGCTTGCTAACCACCAAGAAAGAGGAAGTAGTCATAGTGACCTTATATGCTAATGCTAATTCTGGCACTACCCCTCTGAAAAATGATTAAAGGAAAGGCAGAAAATAGGACCTTTCTGAACAGGTAGGAGGCAGAATATCTGTTTAGATGTGTAAAATACGGACCTGTCTGTCCTGTATGTGGAGCCAATGTTCATCACAAGTAGAACAACAAAGATGACGCTATAAAATGCAACACCAAGACAAGCACAAGCACCTGGAAATGACTCAAAGGTGCCAGAAAAAGAGATTAAAAGGCATTACATTTACATTACATTAACTTACAATAGCAAAAGATTACTGTTGGAATTTAAAAGAGAAGTAATGAATGCCAGTGATGTGTTTTTTTATTTGAATTTTGATTTTGCATGTGTGCAATAATAAATTAGATATTGTGTTGTGTTAGGTGTTGCTTGGTCCATGTTCAGTTGTTGAGCAAAACTAGTTTGGGTCCATATCTAAAGGTTCCCTGTTGTAGCTGGAGGAAGGTTTTTTTCAATAAATATCAATATTGGCCTGTGACTTTGGCCCAGTTTTGAATTTTGGCCCACTGGGTCTTTGAGTTTGACACCTCTGATCTAGAGCAAACTAGAATGGCTCATATACATACCATAATCGCACAGTAGCAACAGCCCACAGATCAATGCTATCACAGAAATGAGCTCATTTCTTTCCATTTCATCATCATCATCATCATCATCATCATCATCATCATCATCATCATCATCATCATCCTCTCTTGTTCCCTTTCACTTGCTCGACATCTTTCATCATTGGGTTTTAACTGATGACAAAGCAACTTCTGTCTTGCTCACATCTCCCCACCACCTCCTTCCTCGCTCGGCCATCCCTGATCCTGTCAATTATATGATTGTTTATATCATTATATCATTATTATATCATCGAGGCATTTATTTATCGTTCTTCTGCCTGCATCTTTTCCTCATCTCTCACTTGTTAGTCATTTCTTTGTCTTTCTTTGCCTTGTCTCACATCTCTGAGATGCTTTTTTAGTTCCGTCCAGTTGATAAATCCTCATAAATTCCCGTGATTGTTGGTCAGAACGATGACAGTGGAGCCTGGTCTGTAGTACCAAACCACCAAACATATAGGTGACAGGTGACTGGGACTAAAACACCTTTATGTTCAAAGAATCAGTCTTTTCTTCAGTATTTTCAACCTGTTCACCTTTTGATTATAAGGTTTGCATTTTCAAAGATCTTTTTAATATTTCTGAAGTACACAACACACCTTTTCAGGAAAACCATCTGCTACCAATTAATCTTCTTAATGCTATAACTTGATCAAAATGCTCTTACTCTTCTCTCTTCCCCTACTTTCATTTAATTCTTTCATTGTCATCATTTTCTTCTGCTGATTCATCCATATATTCCTCCCTTTTCATCCTTTATTTTTTGTCATCCGTCTCTCTTACACTCCTATTTTTATCTCTTTTGCCTTCATATTTCTAATTATTTCATGTGATTTCCGTTTCCCTCTGCTCTCTGTTCTTATTCCCTTTATTTTTTCTTTTTTGTTCCAATTTCACTTTTGTTCTTTTCTGAAATGACATCTTCAAACTAAGAAACCATGAGTTGGTTATGGAAAGATCCTCAGTTGGGGTTCAGCCAGGCGGCAGTAATGAGCGTTAGATAATATGATATTATATCTATATATACAGTATATATATGATACTGATGTGTGAAAAGATGCAAACTCATACAGAACACAGTCTGATTATTGTTAAAGGTCATATCCCAATTAAAAATGGCTTCATTTCTGCTTCCACTAACCACATCTGTCTAGACATCATTACCCTCACAGAGACTTAAATTAAATCTTAGAGCACTGCCACCCCAGCTGCACTAACCCTAACCCTCTAACCCTAACCCAGCTGCACTAACCGTAACCCTAACCCACCCCAGCTGCACTAACCCTAACCCAGCTGCACCAACCCTAACCCACCCCAGCTGCACTAACCCTAACCCTCTAACCCTAACCCAGCTGCACTAACCCTAACCCACCCCAGCTGCACTAACCCTAACCCTCTAACCCTAACCCCAGCTGCACTAACCCTAACCCACCCCAGCTGCACTAACCCTAACCCTCTAACCCTAACCCAGCTGCACTAACCGTAACCCTAACCCACCCCAGCTGCACTAACCCTAACCCTCTAACCCTAACCCAGCTGCACTAACCGTAACCCTAACCCACCCCAGCTGCACTAACCCTAACCCTCTAACCCTAACCCAGCTGCACTAACCGTAACCCTAACCCACCCCAGCTGCACTAACCCTAACCCACCCCAGCTGCACTAACCCTAACCCAGCTGCACCAACCCTAACCCACCCCAGCTGCACTAACCCTAACCCCAGCTGCACTAACCCTAACCCACCCCAGCTGCACTAACCCTAACCCACCCCAGCTGCACTAACCCTAACCCTCTAACCCTAACCCAGCTGCACTAACCCTAACCCTAACCCACCCCAGCTGCACTAACCCTAACCCTAACCCACCCCAGCTGCACTAACCCTAACCCTCTAACCCTAACCCAGCTGCACTAACCCTAACCCGAACCCACCCCAGCTGCACTAACCCTAACCCTCTAACCCTAACCCAGCTGCACTAACCCTAACCCAGCTGCACTAATCTTAACCCTCTAACCCTAACCCAGCTGCACTAACCTTAACCCACCCCAGCTGCACTAACCCTAACCCAGCTGCACCAACCCAAACCCACCCCAGCTGCACTAACCCTAACCCTCTAACCCTAACCCAGCTGCACTAACCCACCCCAGCTGCACTAACCCTAACCCTCTAACCCTAACCCAGCTGCACTAACCCTAACCCAGCGGCACCAACCCTAACCCAGCTGCACTAACCCTCTAACCCTAACCAACTACATGTTCTCCCATACGTCACGACCTTCTGGACACGGTGGTGGGATTCATTTTTTTAATATCTAAATCATGGACTTTTGCTCCACTGCTCCATTCACACAAAAAAGCCTCTTGTGAAGAGCAGGCTACTAGTAACAGCTCTGCTTGAGGTCTATATTGTTGTTATCTACGTATATGTTGTCTATATGTTATAGAGTAGATACTCTTTTCTACAGAGTGTCTATTACTGTCATCCATCCCTGAACACGAATGTCCTTTAACTTTCATGGAGGATTTCAGCATCCACTGAGACAACCCTAGCTCAGCTAACTTCCTGTCCCTGATTAGTTCTTTCTATTTATCACATCTGTAGTTACTCCTTCTCACACAGCTGGCAAAAAGCTTGATCTCATTGTTGCTTGGTGATGCTCTACAGACACCCTCAAACTTACCTCTCTGCACCTCTAACACCACTTGTTCCTTCACTTCACTGTGAAGTTCAGTGATTATCCCCCTGCTCCCTCACTCATTGTCTCCACTCGCTCACAATCCCCACAAACTCTCTCCAACTCACTTCTTCCCTGGCTCCTCCACTCAACCCACTACAGCAACTTCTCCTCTCCAGAGGTTAGTGATACCAGCAGTACAATTTGGCTAACCCTGAGAGCATCTCTGGATAGTCTATATGTCCTATATCCATGTCACCTACGAGCTGGATGATACCCTCCAAACGCTGTCTACTAATCTCAGAGCGGCAGAGCAAAAATGGCTCAAATCCGGTGCACCTGAAGAGCTGGACCGCCCCCAGCCTCTGCTGTGCTTCTGCTCTTCTGGCATCACTGCTGCAAAGAAGCTGTTTTAAAATGACACCAACAGACCAAACTCTTCTCACAGCTGACAATTTTGCCAAGTTCTTCATCATGAAATTTTGAGCCGTCAGCTTCCAGCTCTTTGAGAAGCCCACAAGTCCAACGTGCAGCTATCCTAATGCCTGCTCTCAGCCTTCTTTCACCTCCTTCCACACATTTACCTGCTCACAGAGAGCAACGTAGCTAAACTCTTGACACGTAGCCCTCTGACTACATACACACTTGGCCTACTGCCAACAAACCTCCTACAAACAAAAGCTCCCACCCTCACCTTGGTGATCCCACATGATCAGCTAACTCTTCCTTCTCCACCGGCACCTTTCCATCCACATTCAAAGAGAGGCGACACCTCCCTCAATCTGACTCAAGTGAGAAACTATTGTCTGGACTCCCTTCTCCCGTTCTTGTCAAAGAGCACTGAAATAGCCAAGTGATGCTTTTCGCAGATGGCAGCTTTTTACGTGTTAGAACGTGAACGTAACACTTTATGGCTGATGTCAAACCACAATCTGTTTCCAGGCCACTTTGGTTCCACTGAGCATTTAGGTCAGGTCAGGACCGTGAGATGTTTGCACCAAGGTCTGCAGCCAGACCACAATTAAACGTGTAAATGAACAGCCAAACAAGATCTGCAGTGTGCACATGGTCTTATATGGAGCAGAGATCTTGTGAGTGGACCATTTCCACTGCTAACCCCTGAAAATCTCCCTTCTTCAAAGCCCAGTGTTAGCTTAGCAGTATGATTTGAGGTCATACAATTTCATCATAATTCAATTTTTATTCAGTTGGCTTCTGTTGTTTGCAGCGTAGAGAAATGTACCAGTGATAAAGATGTTTTCTCAGCTCTTAGCTGGACTCTCCCGATTGCAGCAATTTCTTTTTATTCCTCAGCATTCCTGTCATTCATTGTCTTTTTCACTACTTTTTTTTTTGCCAGAACTACACTGCAAATGTGGAACCAATTATTGAAATAAATTTAAATGATGTGTTTATTCATTTCTATATTTGCTAGAGATCACAACTCAAAAATGTACTGATTATTCAAAAACAACTGCCTGAACCAACTTTTCAGTCTGTGTTGTCAGGAATATTAACTGTGTCTGTCTAATTTTTGCTTTTCTGTGTCTTCTGCCTTCAGCTTTGAGGGATAACCGTATCCAGCTGCACCGCTCCACACCCACTGAGCTTTCCATCACCATCTCTGAGGTGCAACTGTCCGATGAGGGCGAGTACACCTGCTCCCTGTTCACCATGCCGGTCCGCACCGCCAGAGCAACGGTCACCGTGCTAGGTGGGTCCAGCGAATCTCTAAATGACATTAAGCTTTGTCTCCAACAGATTTGTAAAATATGTCTGCTGGGAGAGTTTAGTTAGAAAATGATACTATTTTTTTCCCCAAAATTCTGATAAATTTTCTTTTTTAAATTGTAGTTTGTATTTTATCTGCTACACATCCATAGAAAGAAGCCATATGAGATCCGCAGTAATATTCCAGACTTTCCTCTGTTTCCTCTCTTCTCATTAAAGTCAGGAGGCACAGAGTGATCCTTCCTTCTTAGGGGCTCATTACGAAGGGTTTGCTTGTACAAATATCTGTGTAAACTTGATGTTACCTGCAAAAACATGCAAGCTGATCTCCTAATGTGTGCACTGAGGACTGCATCTTGGCTTAATGAATTTGGAATATGGAGCTTTTCTCCCGGGAAAGCCAAATACTGGAAGGAGAAAATTCAAATCAGAAATGTTACACAATTTTTTAAGCCTGGAATTATTTGCAGTGATTGTGTCTAAATTTAATACATTTGAAGGCATGATGCTTATGGCTGCTGTCACTTTGCCAGAAGGGGACACAGGAACAATGAAAAGATTTTAGTTGAATGTGAGAACTTCAGAGAGGTTCACCAGCAATGTAGCGTCGGGCGTTTATTGAAGAAAATCCAAAAAGAGCTCTGCATCATGTGACGCATCATTGATTCTTTTTGTGATTCTGAAGGCAGATTGAGCTCAACTCCCTACAACCTGAAACTCTCGAGGGCTTTGACCTCACATGAATCGTCACATTATTGTTAATGAATGTTTTCAGTTATCCGGGTGGAAGAGAATTCTTGGCTTATAAAAACTCAAGTAGACTCCCGTTAGTTTTTTGGAAACATTTCAACTTTATCCAAGAGGTTTCTTCAGTTCCTAATTAACTGGTGGGAATCTCTTACTTTGCTGGTTTACTGAATATTGTCTTGAGTGGTCGTTGGTGATAATTAGCATTATTAGAGGTGTGGATCCTTCTGAGTGGAGCACCACTCATTTCATTCATTCCATCTGGTTAACGAACTTGGGATGAGTCCTAAGTTGCAGCCATGTTGTTGTGATGGTGGGCCTGATGTTTTTGATAGGATATTGACCCCCAAAATATGCGGGACTGTATGTGGGTGGAGAGGAGAGATGTGAGGAAGGTAAAGGGCCAGTTATTAATCAGAACAGGAATGTTTTAAGAGAGGGGCCCTCTCAGCTTTTTGGGGATTGCTCAGAGTGTCCACAAATGTGCTTCAGAAACACTCCGGTGCCTCTCCACCTCTAACGCTGGCCATAGATCTAAACTCAAAAACTTTATGATGACGTGTCAAAAACTTTGATTGCAATGAGTGATCACCTACAACAACTAATAATTCTGAGTGATTGATACATCATTACTTCTGGATTAGTAAAACGTGTTCTGTTCTGTAGTTGAAATCACAAGCCACCATCCCACCAACCTCTCAAGTAAATATGTGCACCTCAGTTTATTTAATAGCTCTCACAGAAATATATTTTCATCTTAATAAATTGGGATTTCTCCTAAAAGTTTTTTCAGTAATTATTTTCAAAGTAATTGATATTCTCCGCAAACGCAGACTGATATATTTTGTTTAAATTTGATGCTTACATCAAATTTAGTGTCCCACAATATTGTGAAAAGGTCCAATGTTACCGACTCATGAGCTGTTTTTCCAATATTAAGAATACTTAGTGGTTCAAATTTACGGCTGCTGGCGAGACGTAATCGTAAATTTGGTAAAGTTATTATTCACGTCGGAGCCAACGACACCCGGCTTCGTCAGTCGGAGGTCACTAAAATTAACTTGAAGTCGGTGTGTAACTACGCAAAAACGATGTCGGACTCCGTAGCATTCTCTGGTCCCCTCCCCAATCTGGCCAGCGATGAGATGTTTAGCCGCATGTCGTCGCTCCGTCGCTGGCTGTCACGGTGGTGCCCCGATAACCAGGTGGCCTTTATAGACAATTGGAGCACCTTCTGGGGAAAACCTGGTCTGATTAGGAGAGACGGTGTCCATCCCACTCGAGATGGCGCTTCTCTCATTTCTAGTAATCTGGCTAATTTTATTAGACCCAAAGTGACCTGACAATCCAGGGTCCAGACCAGGATGCAGAGTTGTGGTCTTACACACCTCTCTGCTGCTTCCTTAGAACCCTCATCCACCAACAATAACATATTTAACACTATAGAGGTAGTCTCTGTTCCACGGTTAAAAGTTCACCAAGCACAGAGCAGGGGAGCGGTCAATCACCAAAATCTTATTAAAATTAATACTGAAGCACAAGTTGGAGAAACTAATATCACAATTAAGTGTGGACTGTTAAATATTAGATCTCTTTTGTGTAAATCCCTGTTAGTGCACGACCTGATAGCGGATCATCACATTGATTTATTCTGTCTTACTGAGACCTGGCTTCAGGAGGAGGAGTATGTGAGCTTAAATGAATCTACTCCTCCTACCCATCTTAATTATCATATTCCACGTGTTACTGGTCGAGGAGGGGGAGTGGCAGCAATCTATCACTCCAAGTTATTAATTAATCCCAGACCAAAACATAGCTTCAGTTCATTTGAAAGCATGACTCTTGGCATCACTCATCTGAACTGGAGGACAGAAAAGCCACTTCTGTTTGTAGTTGTATATCGGCCCCCTGCTGGGCCACATTCAGAGTTCCTATCTGAGTTCTCTGACTTCTTATCTGACTTGGTCCTTAGAACGGAAAAAGTCATTATCATTGGAGACTTTAACATCCATATGGACGTTATAAACGACAGCTTTAGAAATGGCTTCATTTCATTACTTGAGTCAGTTGGTTTCCTCCAGCAGATAAACCAACCAACTCACAGCTTTAACCACACCCTAGATCTAGTTCTGACTTATGGTGTTGAGGTACCACATGTGTCAGTGTTCCTTCAGAACCCACTCCTGTCAGACCATTCTTTGATCACTTTTACATTTATGATTAAGGATTCTTCTATGCTCAGAACAAAGTCTTACTATAGCAGATGTCTTTCAGATAATGCTGTAGCTAAGTTTAAGGAAGTGATCCCTGTGCTGATCCCAGGACCACCGTGTGTTTCCCCAGGGATCAATCATTATAATCTTAGCCCTGCTGAGGTTGACTCTATTGCTGAAGGTGCAGCAACCTCACTGAGAATCACGCTTGATTCTGTTGCCCCCCTGAAAAAGAAAATAGTAACTCAGGAGGTGTGCCCCCTGGTATAATTCACATATCAGGACCCTCAAGCAGAAAGCGCGAAGACTGGAAAGGAAGTGGCATTCTTGTAAGATAGACAGCTACCATGTAGCCTGGAAAGACTGTCTATTAGTTTACAAAAAGGCCCTTCGCAAGGCTAGAACAGCTTATTTTTCTTCTTTGATTGAGGAAAATAAGAACAACCCCAGGTTTCTCTTCAGCACTGTGGCCAAATTAACCAAGAGTCACAGTGTTTTAGATCCACGTATCCCTTCTTCCCTTAGTGGTGAAGACTTCATGAGCTTCTTCACTGATAAAGTTCTAGCTATCAGAGAGAAAGCTAACCAGGCCATCCCTACACCTGGACCATCACCAGATGTGCCGACTGTGGGAACATACAGGGTCTCCAACGAGCCCTTAAGCTCCTTCAGCCCTATATATTTTTCTGAGGCGTCATCGCTAATTCAGAAATCCCGGCTGTACCCTCCTGGACTTTCGTGAGACTGTTTCCTTCGTGGATTACTTTTTGAACCCGTTATCGGATTATTGTTTTTTCTTAATCCTTCATGGACTGCTTTTTGTCGTAAATTTACATTCCCTGTTTTGATTAAGCACCTAGTCGTGGTCTCCATGCTGTTTTTGAGTTCTATAAACTTTAATAAAGCTTCTGGGAACGATACGCCACTGTGTCCTGCCTGCTTTCGGGTCCTGATACAACCACTCCTAACAACTGGGGCTCGACCAGAGAACCCTCCGCTTCTCCGCCCACTTCCCAACAGACTGACCCCAACAGGGTTAAAGGTATTTCCACTTCTCTTATTTTGTCTCTCTCTCTCTTTCTAGGTGTGCCCAGTAAACCTCATCTCTCAGGATTTGAGAACCCAGTTATGGAGGGGGGCTCAGTCACTCTGTTCTGCAGCAGCACTGGCAGCAAACCTCCGGCCCAGCTGCGTTGGTACCGGGAAGACCAGGAGCTGCCTGGTGAGCTGTGGAGGGAATCAACTGTATATTTGTGTTCACATATAGTTAAGTTATATAGTTATATAACATATAGTTTTAATAACACATCTTATTGATGTCTGCCTTTAAAAGCACTCAAGAACAGCACATTGTCCAAAGTTACATCGTCAAAAGGTGCATAGTTAAAACAAAATGATCAGAAATCAAAAACATAACGTAGTTAAAAAATAACAGTTCAGCGAAGGAAAAGTAGGAAGTCAAATTGAATAGATTATTTTAAAAGGGAATGGGCGAGAGAGAGTGTGTGTGTGTGTGTGTGTGTGTGTGTGTGTGTGTGTGTGTGTGTGTGTGTGCGTGTGCGTGTGCGTGTGCGTGTGCGCGTGTGCGTGTGCGTGTGCGTGTGTGTGTGTGTGTGTGTGTGTGTGGTCCTGGACCTTTTTTTTTTCAACCTTCACCAACCACTTTCATGCTTTTGCAGCCACTTTGATGGTTTCTTTTACGACAGCGTGTGTGTGCACTGGCCTATCTCCTCTGTTTATGCTTTCATGCTGTCTTACTCCAGACTCTCTTCACCAGCTCTGCTTCTCACTTTATTCTGAACAGTTCTTTTGACACTGACAAAATTGTAAAATGAAGGAAATAAAAGGAAAGAGCATCAAATTAAAGACTAGTTATCAAAGACTATATCTCTTGTTAGTCACAAAATCTTACCTGTTTTATCATTTTCATCAAAAAGAATGCCTATTTAGATACTAATGTCATTACATTCTGAGTTTCAAGCTATCCTGAGTAACAGAGCAGGGGAGGAACATGAGATCTTCTGTTTCCTTCTTCTCTCCTGCCCTCCAGCATAGGGTTAGGGTTAGATCACAGCCAGGCCTCATGTTGAATTCTGGGAGTTGATGCAAGTTTTCAGTCTTCTGACATGTTTCCTACTAAGAACGGAGACTGTGGCAGGATGTGAGGATGTCGTTATATGAAGCACTGCCCTAACCTTACCCTAACCTAACCTTACCCTAACCCTAACCTTACCCTAACCCAGTGCTTCTCAGTTATTTTCTGTTACGCCCCCCCTAGGAAGAAGAAAACATTTTGCGCCCCCCCCCCCGCCGTGACTATAATTAGTATCATTTGTCTATGAAATTGTTATAAGTACACCTCTGCATAACATTGTATCCTTATTAATATTAAAGAAATATAGACCAAAGCGGGATGATTGTTGCCAATATTCGGCACGTTTTTGCCGAAAAAACTCAAGCGGCTGATCAGCGTGACTGGGGTGTAATGTCTTTAAGTGAGGGTTAGGGTTAGTGCTAGGGTTAACCAGGGTTAGGGTTAACCAGGGTTAGTGTTATCAGTGTGACTGGGGTGTAATGTCTTTAAGTGAGGGTTAGGGTTAACCAGGGTTAGGGTTAACCAGGGTTAGGGTTATCAGCGTGACTGGGGTGTAATGTCTTTAAGTGAGGCCTTCATTTATTTGGCTCCATGCTGTCCTGCCAACATTTTTAGACACAGTAAACACACCGGTCTTTCCTCGTCTCCCACCGTAGTCGCAGTGAAGCCAAGCGCTATAAATGCTTCGTCATATTTCCTCGTCTTAGCTTTCGGGAGACTTTCGTATGTCTCATTATCTCCGTCTCTCTCCGCCTTTTCTTTTCATCACTGTTAAGTATGTTTTCATGCTGTCTCTTGGTGGTTTGTTCACTGCACTTCCTATCTCTTGCTCTGTGGTGTGTGCGCGCGGGATGTGCAATTACACTTTATTCTAGTACGGCAAAAAAAAAAAAAAAAAGTTCTCCGGGGTCACACGCGCCCCCCCTGGCATCGCCCCACTATTTGAGAAGCGCTGCCCTAACCTTAACCCTAACCTTAACCCTAACCTAACCCTAACCTTACCCTAACCCTATTGTGCGGAAATGTTATATTATCATTTTGTGGCATTCTATCATGATGATGGCAAAGGAAAGCGCTCAGGTAAACCAGGTCACTGGGGTTAGGGTTAGGGTCAGGGTTAGGGTACTTCTGCCGTGACAGGCTGAACAACATGAAACACAACTTCCAATTTCATCAAAGTCATTTTGCTTCTTAAAATTCTGTTTAATTTCCTGCCTCCCTGGTGCTCTCGTCTCTGATTAACACGCACCCTCCTTTGACTGTCTCCCAACTGTTGGATTCTGCTCTTTGTCGCAGGTGGTCAAGAAAAGGTGGAGTCCGATCCAGATAATCCCACTTACAAAGTGAGCAGTGAGCTCACCCTGGAGGTGAGCCGCAGCGACAACAAGGCCTTCATCACCTGTGCCGTCGACCATGCTACTCTGACTTCAGGGAACAAGAAGAGCGTCCAGGCTCTGCGGGTGGAGTGTGAGTCCAGTGGGGAGGGAGTGGGTCCAGTGGGGAGGGAGTGGGTCCAGTGGGGAGGGAGTGGGTCCAGTGGGGAGGGAGTGAGTCCAGTGGGTCGGGAGTGGGTCCTGTGGGGAGGGAGTGGGAAAAACTGGAGAGGAAATACTGTGTGTGTTCCATTTATCTTTAAACGACTGCTGCTAATACTACTATTGTTGCTACGACTACTGCTACTACTACTAGTACTGCTATTATTATTAATAATAATTACTATTATGGATTCTGCATTGGTGCTGCCACCTAGTGGCACTTGGGTTCCTAAGCAGGAAATGTGGTGGCGTAAGTGGTGTCACTGTGGGAGGCAGTGACACCTACAGGATATAGTTGGGTTAGATGGAGAGGAATGAGACCACTGTTAGTTGTGTCTATGCCCTCATTTGCTTTATATGACTCTGATTCTTTTTCTGTTTCTTTTCTGTCAGATTCTCCAAATGTGCAGATTTTGCCCAGCAGTGATCTGCCAAGGGAGGGGGAGAGGTTTAATCTTCAGTGTTTGGGCAACAGTAACCCTGAGTAAGGCTCGCACACTACAGAACACCATATAATATTCATAAGATGCTCCTAAGTCTCTTTACACAAATCTCGACACATATTTGCAGAGAAGAATCTTTTTGACATTAGTAAACCAACCTGGTCAGGGTTGAGTGAAAAATATGCACTTACAACTCACCTACCACATAGTCTTATTAATAAAACTGGAAAAAAAACAACCTCAAAATTTATTATATAATACTAAACATTTGATTTTGAAACATATGAGGATCAATAATCTATGAGTGGCAACATACAGAAAACGGCTGATTGTATATTAAACTGATACAGGGCCTCGGCTTTAAATCAAACCTGCACACTGATACACTCTTTCCCCTTCTATTACTGAGAACAGTGTATCTCATTACTTTTATTCTACATATTGTTTTTGCTTTTATATTGTCTCTAATATTTTCTTTAATTGTATTCTTGAGTTGGTGTAATGGAGTATTTTCCCATCGTGGGGTCAACAGAAATTCTTATCAAATGCAAGTCTAGGAGGAAATTATCCCCAAAAAACATGAAACAAGTTTTTTCAATATTCTGAACAAGTCAAGAGGGAAATGAGGGAGGGAATGAATTGCAGGAGTACTTCAACACTCTCCTCCATCCTACCAAAGCATGTTCCTTTGAGGAGACAGCCCAGAGCCACAGGACAGAGGGTTCAGAGGCACTAATCAGTTCTATCGTGGTAGTGCTGCAGAGCTGGATGTGGTCCAGCCTGAGTACCTTAAGGCTCTGGATGTTGTAGGGATTGTCTTGGATGGGATGCCTCTGCAACTGTGCCTGTGGACATCAGGGGCAGTGCCCATGGAATGGCTAGAATGGTGGTCCCTCTCTTCAAGAAAGGGGACCAGATGGTGTGTTCCCAAATCTCACATTCATTAGTAATGTGGTTTCCATCCTGGTCATGGAACAGGTTTGCACACTTGCCAGGGTGCTGAAAGGTTCATGGGTTTTACAGTGATGAATTCAAACCTGACATGCCCAGAACCCCAAATGCAAACACAGCAAAACAGATGAGTTTGAAAATCTCCTTTGCTGGGTAAAACTGCACAAATCAAAGCTGGAAACAGGTAATGGCCACTGTAGACTGGTACAGTGGCCTCGGAGCAGGGTTAGTATGGCAGACAGGAACGAGTAGCTCAGGGCTGTAAGCAGAGAGATAGCATGGACGAGTGAGCAACGAGGATTGCAACTCAAGAAAACTACATTTGAGCAAGACTCTTACCATTGGAGGTTTCATGAGTGGATGAATAATCCAGTCTTTTAACACTGATAGGAGGTGATGTAGATCAGCCTGGAATAAACTAGAGGTCTCAGGCTGCAAACTACTGCAGTACATGCTGAAGGTCCTGGCTCAATGAAGCCAACAGGACATCATCTGCGCGATGATGAAGCAGAGATGAAATCATGTACCGCATTTTCACTACCTTAAGGCGCACCGTATTAAAAGGTGCAGTCTCAGTTGCAGGTGCTATTTCTGTATTTAACACATACATAAGGCGCACTGGATTATAGGGCGCGGGCGTGGTAGAACATACCAGTACGCTAGCTTAAAACATGCATGCTAGCCTGTATTTAGCAATGTACTCACGTACATCATCTTCTGTATCCGAAATGAATCTGAAATGGCTTTTTCGAAAGCCGAAAAGCATTTACAGATTTTGGAACTCGGTGCACACATAAGGTGCCCCGTCCATGTGGGAGAAAATTTAAGACTTTTAAGTGCGCCTTATGGTCTCAAAAATACAGTAGTTCCCCAACTGGACTGGTTACATCTAGAAATTCTGTCCTCAAAAATTCTGGACAGAACCAGTGACAAAGAGTAGCCCTGTTGGGGTCCAAGATGCAGCGGAAGCAGGACTGACTTACTGCCGGCAATGCAATCCTAGTGCCTGCTCTGTTCTTACAGAGCCAGAACAGCCCTTAGCAGAATGCCACAGCCCCCAAAGGGTATAGAGCTCATCCAATCTTCCAAAACCAGGTTTCTCCTGAATCTGGGGCTTTGACTATCGGCCGACTGCTCCTTTCAGGTTTCCTGTCATGGATCTTTCTGGAGGCGCTGGGAAGTGTGATCAGCCTGTAGTTGGAACACAGGGTTCTGATTTCTAAAAAGAGGTACTGCCACCCCGGTTTGCCACTCTAGAAGAACTGTCCCCACTTGCCATGTGATGCTGCAGAGGCATTACAACCAAGACAGCCCCACAACATCCAGAGGCTTGAGCTAGTCAGGGCAGATCTCATCCACCCCCGATACCAAGGAGATACTAACCGCCTCAGTGGCTTCGGCTTGGGTGATTCCACATCAGAGTCCTCAGCCTCCCTCAATAAAAGGCGTGTTGTGGGATTGAGGAGCTCCTTGAAGTATTCCTTACACCATCCACCACTATCCCTATTTTAGGTCAAAATCTCCCCACCTGCTTCATAAACAATGTTGACAGAACACAGCTTCCCCCTCCTGAAGCGCCGGATGAAGACCTCCCTGACGGAGGGCTCGGACAGACAATCCCAAAAAAACTCACAATATATTTGGGTCTGCCCGTTCTGTCCACATTCCTCCCCCATCAACTGCTCAGCCCAATTGGAGTTGGACAGTCTAACTGTGTTTTCTAGATTTGGAAAAGTCTTATGGCTGTATACAAAGAGGAACCCTATTGAGGGCACCCCAGGAAGATGGGGCAGCTGATACCATACGAAAGGCTCCTAAATCTCCAAATAATTTATTTGTTGTGAATGAACTCGGTTAAATAGTAATTCCTCAACTATCAATCTCAGCAAACCCACGTTTGGCACAGTAAAATCTCTAGATGCAAAAGTCTATGTGCACATGCATGAGCAAGAGTGCCATAATAGTCCCATAATACACATTTTCTGTCTATGGTCACGTCCTGTCAGAAAAATAATCCGCTGCACAACTTTTACACTGCCTTTCCCCAAAGCCTGTCTAAAAGAACAGAAAGGAATATGTGCTGTAGATTCCATTATCCTGCCCATCTACTCAATTAGTGTGGCTCAGGAGTGCTAATAATTGTATCATAAAGCTGTGTGAAGATGCTGAACCTAATGAAACTGTTCTTTAAACAAATTTCCAGATAAAAGCCTTGCAGAAGGCTGACACATTATGATGACCGACATCACATGTGTACAGGGTTACATTGTTGGTTTGACCACACTGTGCAGCACTTGACAATATTCCATTAAACTAGGTAAAGTAACTAAGATGTCATTGGAATTTTAGTGTTAGTAATACATTGTTGTCTGATATAGCTATCAAATATAAAATGATAAAAATCTAGATGCTTTGGAATTATCACATTTTTCAATGATGAAACTTTTAGTCTTCATGTCTTCTCAAACTATGTTCATTTATATCCAGTCTTGAATCTTCTTCTGGCAGTTCCACCCTCTTATACTCATGAAATCCTTATTTCTCCTCGGTCTATGTTGCAATCATCTCCGTCTGCTTCGTCTCAAAAACAGCTAACGTGCTGTAACTCTGATGGACTCAGTCTGGATCCTCCAGCTCTGCCACCTGTCTTCTCCTCCGTGCCTCTGGCTCTAAACCAAAAAGCATCACTGCTCTAACACCATCTCGTGCAACTTTCTTGATCAACTTGCACATCCTCTTTCATCACACAGTACACCTGGTATGTTTCTCCACCCATTCCAACCTTCTTGTTAACCCTTCTTCACTTTTCCACAATCTTGATTGTTCTGGAATGTTGCATTTTAAGTATTTCAGTCATCCAGCTTCTTCATGTCTTCATGTCTCTTCTCCATAACCCCTTCATTCTACTTGAGTTCCTGTCATTCATTTTGTGGATGCAATTTGTCTTACGTGTCCTCTCCAGGATAGGCCTCTATGTCTCTAATTTCTCTTTCACTTGCTCCCTCCTCTCCCTACAGAACACATTATCAACATCAAGATCATCATCCATAGAGATTCCTGACTAATCTCACCAGTCAGCATGTTCATCACAACAGATCTCAACCCTGATGCAGTCCTACCTTCACATTAACCACCGTATTTTCGCTACCTTAAGGCGCACCGTATTAAAAGGCGCAGTCTCAGTTACGGATGCTATTTCTGTACTTAACACATACATAAGGAGCGCCGGATTATAGGGTGCGGGCGTGGTAAAACATACCAGTACGCTAGCTTAAAACATGCATGCTAGTGTATATTTAGCAATGTACTCACGTTATTTTTTGATCAATCCTCATCCACAAATCCATCAAAGTCCTCTTCTTCTGTATCCAAAATGAATCTGAAATGGCCTTTGCGAAAGCCGGCGAGCCGAAAAGCATTTACAGATTTTGGAACTCGGTGCACATAAGGCGCACTGCAAGGTGACCAATCCATTTGGGAGAAAATTTAAACCTCTTAAGTGCGCCTTATGGTTGCGAAAATACGATAGTCACACCTCCAGCAGGCCTCACCTCTGTCCCACACCTCTCATGTATGTCCTGGATCACTCTAACATACCACACTTCCTGTTCTACAGCTCTGTGACCTTCTGTATAATACCTCTATAATTTATTGGTTCCACCACCAAGTCTCCTTGATTGCTATTCTTTCAAAATGTGCATGTTTTCTCCTACCTGTCTCCCTGATCACCTGAGCTGCAGCTTTCAGGTCACCTGAAACACCTGACCAACTAGACCCTTTCTCAATTTCTCGAGAGCAGCACACCACTCCTTCTTCCAGTTCTTTTTCCTCCGCTCTGTCTTTGGCTTCCTCTTTATCTTCAGAGTTTTCCTCCACACCACTCTCTGGCGACACTCTCACCTACCACCATTCTGCACTCACGATCCCACTCAGCTGACCTGGTATGTACAGAATGTGGTCCACCTGCTTGGTCCTTCCTTCACTCTTCAGTGTCACATTTGTTCCTGCCTCTTAAAAAGAAAGAAATCACCCTTTCTGAATCTTCTCCTGTCTCTTTTAGAGGACCAAAGATGTTCAATAATACCTGATAAATTATAGTAATCTGTAGGATACTGTGATGTGAGCACTGTGTTGAACAGGCTGTTCTTAGCTCATGTATATAATGCACAGATCAGGCAAGGTACCCTGGCTGGCATTAGGGTTTGGGATGAAATCCTAGGACACATTGTGAGACTCTCTGCTGGTGAAGTGGGTTAGGGTTGATGTGAGGACAATGCCAGGCCTCGTGGTGAGTGTATGCAGGCAGTTCCTGGAGGAAGAAGAAATCAGTAGCATTGACTGGCCTCCCAAATATGCCTAAACAATATAAAACCCCTTGGCCATTATCTTTTGGTCCAATGAATGACCCAAAGGTTCCACCTCAGACTGTCCTGGAGCTCCATGAGGCCCAAATCCAGATCTAGGAGAGGATAACCCAGGACACCTTCCTTTGTCTCATTAGGAGCATGCCCCAACATTGCATACAAGCACAAGGTAGATCATATCAACTACTGAGTATGATTTCGATTTCAGTGACAGCGTGTGATTTCAACCCTCTGTCAGTTGATAATATTCATTTCCAATAAATAATGTGGCATACTTTTGTTTCTGACACATTTGTCAGTTGATCAGTATAGGTATACAGGTATAGATGGTTTTCTTTGTTTCTTTAATTTGAAG
This sequence comes from Takifugu rubripes, assembly GCF_901000725.2. Lineage (NCBI taxonomy): Eukaryota > Metazoa > Chordata > Actinopteri > Tetraodontiformes > Tetraodontidae > Takifugu > Takifugu rubripes. The sequence goes on along the minus strand of NC_042306.1, from coordinate 17,578 downwards.
AAGACACTCTCCACCATCAACATCCAGAAATCAGCAGGACCAGATAACATCCCAGGTAGTGTGGTAAAGGAATGTGCAGAAGAGCTGAAGGATGTATTCAGACATCCTGCTGACCCTTACACACTCCACACCTCACTACACTACAGCAGTTTACACAACAACTCACTAGCTTAGTAACCAATGTAGCTACTGTTTAAACCTGTCCTGCGCACTCATGCACTTTATCATCTGTATCTGTATACACGTAATTTATAATTTGCACATCTCTATCTTATGTAAATAGCTAAATAGCTCCTGCACTTATAGTCCAAGGCATTTAATGTAAACACCATCTGTAAAATATGTTTATAGCACAACCCGGTAAACGATTGTAAAATAACCGCCATACTGTATTTATTAAGTTATTATCCTCACTTGCTGCTTCTTTTGCACTTCTGGTTAGATGCTAAACTGCATTGTGTTGCTCTGTACCTGTACATGTGCAATAACAATAAAGTTGAATCTAATCTAATCTTCAACACCTCCCTGAAACAAGCCATTGTCCCATCATGCTTCAAAGCCACCACAATCATACCTGTGCCAGAGAAATCATCACCATCCTGCTTCAAAGACTACCGTCCTGTGGCACTGACGCGCATCATCATGAAATGCTTTGAACGGCTAGTCATGTCTCAAATCAAATCCATTCCCCCACCACCCTGGACCCCTTCCTGTTCGCATACAGAGCCAAACTATCCACAGAAGATGCAATTTGCTCCACCCTCCACCCACCTGGACAAGAACAACTGATACGTGAGAATGCTGTTCATAGACTTCAGTTCAGCGTTCAACACCATTATAGATTCAGATCCTTTATTGTCCCACACGGGGAAATTTACAGTGCAACAAGAGCACTCAGAGAAAAATAAGATAAAATCAAATAGAACAGGATTTGGAATATACCACAACAACTCGTCTACAAACTGGACAAGCACCTCCCTCTGCAACTGACTGCTCGACTTCCTATGCCAGAGGCCACAAGTAGTGCCTGTAGGCAAAAATACTTCTGACAGCATCACCCTGAGCACTGGGGCTCCACAAGGCTGTGTGCTCAGTCCTCTGCTCTTCACTCAGCTAACACACGACTGCACACCAACCTACAGCTCCAACCATCTTGTGAAGTTTGCGGACAACACAACTCTGGTGGGGCTCATCACCAAAGGCGATGAATCTCACTACAGGGAAGAGGTTGACCTCCTAACCAGCTGGTGCAAGGACCTCCCGCTGAATGTCAGCAAGACCAAGGAGATTGTTGTCCACTTCCAGAGAGGCCACACCCAACACCCGCCACTGACCATCGATGGTGCTACAGTGGTGAGGGTGAGCAGCATCAAATTTCTGGGCGTGCACATCAGGGAGGATCTCACATGGACCACCAACACCGCATCACTGCCGAAGAAGGCCCAACAGGGCCTCTACTTCCTGCGCAATCTCAAGCGCACCAGTACTGCAACATCCATCCTGACCACATTCTACAGAGGAACCATTGAGAACATCCCTTCCAGATGCATCACTGTGGGGTGGGAGCTGCACTGACTACAACAGAAAAGCCCTACAGCACATTGTGAATCCTCCTTGGAAGATCATTGGTGCAAGACTCTCCTCCCTGCAAGACATCTACATCACGCACCTCTCCTGAAAAAGCCATCATAAGCCATCCCGCACACAAGCTGTTCAGCCTCCTGCCCTCTGGAAGGAGGTACAGGAGTCTCCGCTCCCGGACCACCAGACTCACCAGCAGCTTTATCCATCAAGCTGTGAGACTGCTGAACTCTCTCCCCTCAGCCCCAGCCAGCAGAACCAAAGGACTGTCAGGAGCCTAATTTCTGGACACTGACTAACAGATGACTACCTCTGAATCGTGTAAAATGCACACACCAGCTGCTACTATTACTATTAACATTGTAGTTAATAATATTATATTCTTACCATTACTGCTGTTATAAGTAGGATTACTGCCACTGGCTGCCTTGCGCTACCAGAATCCCTTACCAATACTTAGAACTGGAGCTGTTCCCTCATAGTACATCTTCCTAAAATGTACACTGTTGAAACTCCTCGAATGTTACACTGCTATTTGTCTTATATCTTCTCTTTAGTACCTGTAAGGCCATAAGCCTTAACCAACTTAGCGCTTTATTTTCTTTATTATCACTTAGGACTAGACCATACAAGGACATGTTCATGCTCCCATATGTTGTGTCCATGCACTTTAATGTTTGTCCTGTTCTGCTCTGTCTTGATACTTGTCTACGCACGGGACAATGAGAAACATGACCCTAACACTAGAAAAGGCTAGTAAGGTGATGTGTGGTGGAAATGGATTAACCCTAACCCTAACCCTCTACGCACGGGACATTGAGAAACATCATTTGATTCCTTTGTATGTCATGGACATGTGAAGAAATTGACAAATAAAATTGACTTGACTTAATTTATGTATTTATGTTGTATACATTATGAAATGTTTTTAAACCATTTTTCTTAATAGTTTCAGGAAAATCTGATTCTGAGCTTCAAATTAAAGTAATTAGAATCTTTATATTCCATTACTGAATGTCTTTCCTCTTTTCAATGTAGGCCCAATTCCTATATTTGGCAGAAGAAGGATGGAGCACTGCCCCCACTGGCCAAATCTGATGGTGCTTTCTTGCATTTTGAGATGCTCAACAAATCTGACAATGGAGTCTACCTTTGCCTGGCAGACAATGGCATAGGACGCAGCCAGGGGGCGTACATCCTCCTTGTCCAAGGTACACACTAGAAAAGGCTAGTAAGGTGATGTGTGGTGGAAATGGATGGCCTGGTGTCGCACAGTTATTCTTTAATTCTTCATCTTTTTTATCAATTTGTGTGGTTTGTTGCTTGTACTTCCATCTGTTTTCTGATTTTTTGTTTTTCCTCCTGTTTCTGTTTGTCATTTTGCTTTATCTCATCCAAATGTGACACCATTTTGCCACTGCCATTGCTTCCTAATTTAATTGCTTTTCTTCATTGTGGTTCCCTTCACTTTTTTGATCCATGGCCATTTTTGCACTTTGCTTGCTCATTGTCATCCCCACAACTCCTCATGTAATCCACTTTCCCCTGACTACTCATCCAATTGCTCCCAATATCCCATGGACCCCAAATCAGTGGATAGCAGCAGCCCTTCGCTTGACTCTTCCATCTATCCAACCCACTTCCTGTCTTCTTCCTCTCCCTCCGTCTCTCCTGGCTCTAATCCCTCCTCCATCTCTTCTACTGGCTCCGATAGCATGTCTTCCTCCTCCTACTCCCCTGGCTCTGATCCCACTCCTATCTCTTCTTCTGGCTCTGATACCATGTCTTCCTCCTACTCCCCTGGCTCTGATCCCACTCCTATCTCTTCTTCTGGCTCTGATACCATGTCTTCCTCCTCCTCTCCCAGCTCTGATCCCACCTCTGTCTCTTCTTCTGGCTCTGATACCATGTCTTCCTCCTCCTCTCCCGGCTCTGATCCCACCTCTGTCTCTTCTTCTGGCTCTGATACCATGTCTTCCTCCTCCTCTCCCAGCTCTGATCCCACCTCTGTCTCTTCTTCTGGCTCTGATACCATGTCTTCCTCCTCTCTCACTGAACCTGCCTCTACTATTACTTCTTCCCGTGGCTCTAGTTACTCCCTCACTAGCACAGGTACAATCCTCTATACACAGTCCTTCAAATTCTCCCCAACTACCCTTTCAAATGTCCTCTTTCCTGACCTTCCACTCCCTCATGACTTCACTCCAACTCCCTCGAACCCCCCTGCTAGCTCTGCTACGCCTTCCTCCTCACCTGCTTTTATTACCGTCACTCCCTCAGTTTCTATCCGGCTAAACGGAGTGTACACTTTCACAGGTAAAACCACCTGAGCCACACACACACACACACACACATGCAATCACTCACTAAAACAAATGGAAGAAAGGCACGATGAAGGTAAAGGTGTCATCACAACTGTTGATGTGTTTTTTTTCTTCTGGTTTTCCTCTTTCTTCCTGGTACTAATACCTAACCCTAAATGTTCTGATAAATAATCCCCCATTCATCTAAACATCCTTCCTTTCATCTATCATTCATCTTTCAATCTAAACATCCAACAATCCATCTACTCCTCCACTCATCCTGAAGATGCTGCAGACTACATTGCAGGTATAATTTTCCACGGGTCACCTTTGGTTGTGTCAGTTGTTCTTACTGTGCTTGTCTGTCTGTCAGTGCTTGTGTTTGTGGTTTCTGTCAATTTTTTAGAAACTCTAGAGTTTTGACACAAAAAGCTCAAAGTCTGTGTGTGGCATTGTGGGATGTGTTGATCATGTTTTGAGGTGTACTTTCAGGGCCTTGTGGGCCTTCCTTTGTGGCTGACTGCAGGCTCATTCTTAGTCTTGCCTCGCCAGCATGCCAACTTCAACTCCTCCCCACCCAGCTCGAGTGTGTGTTGGATTGTGTGGATTTCCATGTGTTTATGCCATTCTAAATTCAGCTTAGAGACCTTCCTCCCCCTCTTTTGTCCTTTGTCCTCCTCTTTTCTTGGTTGTCCTTGCTGGTCTTCTTCCACCAACACATCTTCCTGCTTCAGCTGAGTGACTCTTTCTGTCCCTCTGTTCCTATGGCTGGAGCAAGCTGCTTCTATGTTTTCTTCCTATTGTCTACATCTGTAACAATTACAAATGACTTCATCAAGTCCTGTCTGTTCTCTGCATTCCATGCAAAAAAGCCAGAAATGAATATTACATTATTTCCACCTAGATGAGGTCGTCCCTGCACGGCAAAGTTTGTAAGTGGCTGATGTGAAAGAAAGTAAAAATGATCAAATTCACTAATATTTGATGACTTGAACAGAACACAGGCTTTTTACACAGGAAACGATCATCTGGTCACTTAATGGATTAGGGTTATTTAAAAGGGAAACTATGAAAATAAATATTTCCATTTTTGTGTATCGTTGGACACCATAATGTATGAAACTTTGTCAATGTTAGGGTTAACCCTAACGTTAGGGTTAACCCTAACCCTTTCTGAAATAGTTTATGAGTATAATATCTAAACGCTAATTTAAAGAGATTCACTTGAGCTGCTGACATATAATAAAATCACATTCACTTATGAAAAAACACAGATACATGCACTAAATTATTCAAGTGTGCTCATAAAACTTTCTTCTTAGCGTTTTGCATTTGCGGGGGAACTTGGAGTTGCTGTATATTTATTTTTTTCTTACTAAGTAAAGAGATATGTAGCATCCTTATGGATGAGCACAAGCTCTCCGATCTAGAAGAGAAGTTGATATTAGTTTCAATCATGTGTGATTAAGCTTTCGATTTCTGGAAATTCAATGCTATCCCCACATTTGCAGGTTTCAAATTCAGCCTCAGATAATTGCAGACTCTTTTAAAAGTTTTAAAGTTCGGAAGTAATGGGATAGCAATGAAAGAAGAAAGGTTGAGGTGTTTTATTTTGTATTTTGGTTTGTCCTAGAAGGGTTTTACTGTTTTGGTACATTCTATACTGACAAGTTATCTTTGCTCCCCCCTTGTCTCTTCTTTATCCAATTCATCCAATTCCCCTATTTCCTTTCCCCTTCATCATCTAACCCTTCCACCCTTTCCACCCTCTTGCCAACTGTTTCTTCACTGCCTGCATATTTTTTAATCAATCCTGTTTATATCCTAATGCTTCGACTCTCATTTAACTATCCAAACTAATCTCTCATCTCCTCTTTCCATCTGAACATCCCATCTTCTCAAGATCCCACAGCCATGTCAAGTCCTTCAGGAGTGGACCACGCTGTGATTGGAGGGGTGGTGGCTGTTATCGTCTTCATCCTGCTCTGCCTCCTTATCATCTTTGGAAGATACCTCATTCGACACAAAGGTCGACTGCTCGCACTCTAGCCCACACCTTTTGCGTATACGCATGCATTCATGAGTACAGTTCAGAATACACCCACATAAACACTGATACAGTTATATTGGGACTAATTATACCAACCGCACACCTCTACATACAACTGTACAATGGCGCACTCACTGTAATAATTTAATGTTGACCGTTGATGTGTCAGCAGAATATTTTCACTTATAATACATGCAAACTTGTAGACAATAGAGATATGTCTCCACTTCATACACCTGTACAAACATTGAGCCATGAGACCCTCTGATTCAGAGATAGCCACGTTAGACTCCTGATGACATTTGCTGCCAAAATATGGGCAGTAACGTCTGAGAAACAGAGCAGAGTTCCTGAGTTCCTCCAGGTCCAAACCAAATAAGTGATCAACTGTTAATCAATTCAGTCCACCCACTCTCACAAAAAATGTTATACTTTTATGGCATTTCATTTATTGTTTTAGCTTATCAACAATCACAAAGAGAAATATAAATATGTAGATCTGAAACGATTTCTCAAAAAAAGACAAAAACGGCAATATTCTGAAGTGTGGGCCAAGACTACCTCATCAAACTAGTCGGAACTGAGAAGGGTTGCCATAGTAAATTCATTGGCTTTTGTATTGAGGGTCCATTATAAATGTAATATTTTGGTGCTGAAAAGCTTAGTTATGAAGTTATGTTTTGTGCTATGGAAAAGGTTAGAAAATAAGACAGCGAGGAATACTTGAATTCTTTGAAATTCATTAGTTTTAAATTTGTTATTTGCCACCATAAAGGTTGGAAATTTCTGACACAAATCAATAAATTGAATGTCATGAGTATCATCATCATCAGCTCAATCAAGTTTCAACCCATTACAAATAAAATAAATGATTTAGCCTAAAATAAATGTCCACATTTTTATTGGTTTCGTTCCAGCAAAGTGAAAGGACATGGGTGTTACAATGGGTATGTCATTGATCCCCAAAAAATCCAACAATAAAAACGTTTTACCATTCAGTAACTAAAGAGCAATAACTGTAGCTTCATGAGAATTGGTGAGATGGATTCTGCTTTCATTTGTAAAGAGCTTTATTTAGATGAAAGTTGTTACCTGGTCTAGTCTAAAAGGCAGGGAGGATAAGAATTACAATGACAATAGTACATTCTAAAAACAAACCTGGAGGGTGAAGCTTTATTTAGATGAGAGTCACAGTTAAGTTGGTGAGAGTAAATGACCAATATTCCAAAGAAAGCTGGCTCTGCTCATGATGTAAGCATCAGTCGCCCTGGCTAAATTGGCTAATTCACCATAGAGTTTTGGCCAAAATGTTGTCCTGAACCCACTAACGAAAAAATTTTGCGTTTTTTTATGCTTTTGCTTGATACTATCATAGACTTTTTGTCATTCCCCCCTTCACAGGCACGTATCTGACCCATGAGGCGAAAGGCTCAGATGATGCTCCCGACGCCGACACAGCCATCATCAACGCAGAGGGGGGGACCTCCGGAGGAGAGGATAAGAAGGAGTACTTCATCTAGACATTCAGCAAGTGTTGGAGGAAAGGAGCAAGAGGAAGAAGGAAGTAAAGGAAGAATGTGATGGGTAGCAGAAGGAGTAAAGGGGAAAGTTTTTCAGTTTTTCACTCAGTTGGAGGGATGATGAGGGAACTGTGGAGGATAGTGGCAGCACTGATGCAGAAAAAAGAAGTGAAATACAAATACGCATACATGTGTACGGTACAGGTCAGTTTGGATGGGAAAAACTTCTCACACAGACTTGAATGCTTGTCGTGGCTCCCTGAATGGCACTGGAGCCTCCTAAGAATCATTTCTGAAATACTGTAACACAAACATCATCTCCAGCATCAGCAACTCAGAAAAGCTAAATCTGTTTCTAACTTTCTGAGTCAAAGTTACTTTATTGTTCATTTTTCTTTTCTGTCCATCTAACAAGGTAGTCGCTCTCTAAATCCGTCTTGTGATAGAAAAATCCATCCAAAGCAAATCCATGAATCTTTGATATGTTTGTTATCAAAATTCATTCCTAATGTGCTGCACACAAAACTTAACACAAGGTGTTTTTCCCAGAAACACGGCACCACACAACATGCAAAACTCATGCAAGAGCAGTATTCCTACAACCCCAGCTGACAGGCTCAAGGCTACACACACACACACACACACACACACACACACACACACACATATACATATGAAAAGTAGCATTCTTTGTACTGGCCTGGCAACGTTCAGTGTGCTGTAAATACATTCTCTGTCCTCACTCTACCTCCGAACTAACTGTCTTCTATCATTCTTTACCTCCCGTCTCTCCTTTATGTCAAACTGTGTGTTGCTGAATTACAGGAACCTCTGAACTCCTTTTTTAAAAAGCCGGCCCTTTTTTCATGGCACGTGTGTTGTTGACGAGTCTGAATTTGTTTTTAAACTTCATTATGATGAAAATTAATCTATCATACAAAAAAGTAGGATGATTTCTTTCCCTAAATTTCTTTTTTAGTTTTTTAGGACTCCTCTCTCCTCAGCATTAATTTTGTCTATTGATTTATTTTTTTCTCCATATTATTTGGCTATTTGTGTTTCTTCTTTTTTGTTTCAGGCCGTAAAGCTTAAGAAGAACTTATAGCTGTGCACATTTTGGCAGCCATTTTTTTGGAGTGTCACGGCGACCCATAGTTAAGCTGGATCATTGTTCGTCCCTGCAGCATATCTTGGTTCAACCACTTGCTGTTCACAGTTTTAACTGTGATAAAATGAATTCATCTTAGAATGTAGAGCACTCACTGCAGTAGGGAGGCAAAAGGAATTTCATTTCCAATACATGGCTTCACAGGCCTTTTAATCTGTTGAACTTGCTCTGGGCTCCTGACTGTGGTTGCCAAGGTCTGACCGGTGGGCAGGTTGCAGTGTCTTGGTCCAAGATTTAGTTACGTTGAAGAAATGAGTTTCTTGGCTCATCCATAACCTTTGATTATCGAGGGATGATGATACCATCTGCGTTCTGATCCACCTTCAAACTCTCGCTCCTTATCTCTGTCCTGTTTGACGACCCCTGACATGTGATCCTCTTTGCTGGCCTCATTCAGCCGTCCGTCCATGTACTATAGAAGTAGCGCATAGGTTGTGACGTGCACTGTCAGTTCACTGCAGCCCTTTTCTCTGTTGGGAAGTGTTTTGAACAAAAATCCCTCTGCTGTTGTCAGTCTACTTGTAGACGGTAATGTCTGTGATCATTTTTGTAAACCCTTGTTGGGAACATTCAGGGACCATGTTTTCTGCTCAAATTCCCCCCAATATTAATCTTATTTAATATTTTTTTGAATCTTATTTTAGAAATAAATGGATAGATTATGGTTATAGACTGAAGCAAAGTCTGTTCTTCATTATTGTTGGTTTATTTTTTTCTGTCGATTCAGCAGCTGTTAGAAACAATATTCGCAGGGTCGTCGTGCATTTGGTACAGCAAAAAGGCAAAAGTGGTGTTATGAAGACTGTTCCCTTTATCTGATATGTGTTCAACGGCATGGGTTGGGGTGCGTTCAGTGTCACAGAGTTCTGTTCAGCTCCAGTCAAATTCTGCTCTGTGAAGAAATAAGTACATAATCACTTCATACTTAACATAGTGTGCTCTAGTGTCTTTTAAAAAGTAATGGACCTGTATTTGCCTGTAATCTATTGTCCCGTCCTTCGTTCTAGTTAACGTGCTGGCATGTAGCTTGCATGAAAAATGGTTGAAAATGTAGATAGCGCTTGAGACAATAAGATCTGACAAGCTTTTCTCCTGAACGGACAGGTTGTCTGTCCATCTGACCTCCCGATACTCTGATCTGCAAACATAGGCTGTGTTGTAGTTTGAGCCACTTCTATCTCCTCTACACAGCCCTCCTGTAGATTCACCGATTGAAAACAGATTGGTGCAGAGGTAGGAGTGGAGTGGTGTTCATATGGGACGTGTAGATTCACAACTCACTTCAGTGGTGCAGTGGCCACCATCTGCAAGGTGTCGGCAAACAGCATTTTTTTTACATCTTTCTTCGCACCATTTCCCCCCACAGCGGTCAGTCACCCCTTATATATGTAGAACATTCTAATCAAATTCATTTTTAAATTATGTTTTGTAAAAGATGTGCATAATCGTAAAATGATTCATTTCCACTTTAATTGATCATATTTTTTAACTTACAAACTTTCAAACTTGAAATTCAGATATTTTGTGTGTGTTTTCCTGTATGAGTAACCATTCTCATGTATGTAAATAATGCTGCCTTTCCTGGCGACTAATGCACCCGACACACAGCACGACTAATACACATCTACACACATATCTGCTACCAAAGGCACGATGCTGGTGTTTGGAAGTATGTGTGTGAATGTGCATTTGCGTATGACTAAACACCTTTACAATGGTATTATTTGGACTAGTAAATCCAATTTCTTTGTTTCAAGCTTTCTTAATTTGGATGATAAGTCTTCCTTTTCAATAAATATCCATATTACACAAAAGCAGTGCTTTCACGTATGTTTTTTTTCTTTTATATCTGTTTTATTCAAAATATGGCTGTCATTAAGGGAACGGTCCAACTGCATTGAGCAGGATTTATGCCTGTTGGCTGTTACATTTATTTGCTCTATTTGTTGAAATAGCGATTGAGTTGTCAATAAACATGAGTTTTGATTATTGTCTTCATTCCTGTCACTCGTCATTTTTATTTTTTTGGTAGAAGGTGGAAAGGGTCGCAGGAAGTGATCACCAGGGGACTCATGGAGGACACCTAAAGAGGGAATTTGACCTGGCTGTCATTTGGATAATTCCACCCCACACCCTCGGCATGGATCAGCTCAGCTTTCTCTGGCAATACACTATCTTCTAATAGCACAAACTGCCATTGTTAGGATGTTTTCTGCACTATTTCAAGCATGCTTTTATATCCACTCATGTAATTGCAATCCCCTGGTTGTGTTAATTGTTTCTTTTTTCTCTGATGTGAATGCCACTCACAGGAATGCTCTTTTTGACATTAACAGGTTTTCAGCATCGCTATGGAGGGCCGCTAATGGCTCCAAAGAAAAGCACAAATGTGCGTGGGCCAACCATAAAGTTGGTGTGGTGCACTGCACATTTCCACTTTCACTTCCACTAGAAACATGAGAAATAGGAACGTGATTGAGGAAAAGTGCGTAGATTATGTTTTTGTGTTAGGGTTATAGGCATTTGGCCCAAATGAGCGAAACACCCAAGTCCACCATGGGGCGCCATTGGCTTCCTGCAAAGTTCGAGGTGCATCTGACATAACCCGGTAACAGTAGTCAACAGTTAACCCTTGACCATCATCATCATCAACACATTTTATCTTGCATTCATAATCATTATAGTACTTAGGTGGTCTCCTCTCCCTCTTTGGATATCGGGCATTTTTAACACTCTCACCCTCACCTGTAGCGGTGTCTGTGTCACAAATCTCAGCTTTAATTTCCTGTGTGATTGGTGTCACTACATCATTTTTTGGAAAAGTGGTTTCACCCCTCTCCCTATACAGGATGTATTCAGTCTCCTGGTCTGTCTGAGTCCGACACTCATTCACACATTTGCTGATAAACTTTACCAACCTGTTTTTGAGTACTCTCCCTGTTTCAGGGTAGAAGATTAGATATGCCGGACTGTTCTTGTCGTAACCAACAAAAATCCCCCTTTCAGATTGTGAGTCAAGCTTCCTTTTGTTATATTTGTGTGCATAACATACCGACCCAAAACATTTCATTCTTGTCAGATCAGGCACTTTCCCAGTCAGCATGTAGTATGGAGTCTGTCCTGTCCGCTTGTTGTAGCATCTACTGCGGACAGCTGCACCAGTCTGAACTGCATATGTCCAGAGTTCTTTTGGCAGGTTACTCTCAATCAACATACTGTACATCTTGCCATTTCAAACAGTGTTCTCCAGTTTCTCTCAGCTGTCCCATTTTGATGGGGGGGGGGGGGGGGGGGATAAGGGGCTGAGTTTTCATGTCTAATGGCATTTTTACTGATTAGTGACTGAAACTCTTTTGATGTAAACTCAGTGCCATTATCAGATCTAATACACTTGCTTTTCCCATAAGGTGCAACATCAGCAATAAACTTTTCTGTAGCTCTGACTGTGTCACCCTTGGCTTTCAAAAAATATACAAAAATTGCACCTGAATAGTCATCAGTGAATGCCAAAGAGTACCTGAACCCATCTTTTGCTGCTGGTTCTATAGGGCCAGCCAAATCTGTATGTACAAGTGCAAGTGGTGTGATTGCTCTCTCATCTGGTTCTCTGTTCCTGCTCTGAGCATACAGACCTCACATTTCAGGTTCGATTTATCAGATTTACCTTTAATTTTCATCCCTTCTGTGACACTTTCCAACTTCAACACATCATCATAATTACAGTGTCCCAAAATTTCATGCCATGTTTGCAAATCATAGCATCCATGACATCCATCTTCATCATTACTTTCATCTATAGGCTTAGCAGTGTTAAATAATACAGCCTATCATACACTTGAATCCCAAATGTCATACCATCTTTATGGATGAGCTCGTTCTGTCCCTCCTTGAAGATGACAGTCGCTCCTCTGGCGGTCGCTGCCTTGACAGAAAAAATGTCCTGGGGATATGATGGGACATATAATGCCCCCATCAACATCGTGTCCACTGCACATCCTCTCCTGTCGATCAGACGAACCTTGGCCGCACCCCTCTTCAGTGCGACTCCGCTGGTCCTCACACCGTCCGCCAACTCCAGGATGTGCTTTTGCGGCTTGAAATTCTCATCAAAGTCCTTGAACTTTGTGATGTCTGTCACGATGTGGGATGTGGCCCCCGTGTCGACCATAAGCCCTCTCTTCTGTGGTCTGCTGACAGGATCTCCATCCACCTGGCCCATCTTGAATGCAAACGTGTGTCCTCCTCATCCACCGCCTGCTTGACCTTGTCTCTCCTCCTCCGCCTGCAGTTCACCTCTTTGTGCGTGGAGCTCTTACAAAAACTGCACCATTGTCTCTGTACACTGCGCTGGCCCGCAGCAGGACACTCTATTGCTTTATGGCCCTTCTGGCCACAGCTGTAGCAGGGCAGTCTCACGTCCCCGCCAGATTTTCCTCTCGCTCTCATGACGCTGTCCTCATCTGTGGACGCAGTCCTGAACTTTTCGGTGCTCTCATAGCTCCGCAACTTTGTCTTGAACTCAGCGAAGGTCAATTTCTCATCACTCTGGGCCACATGAATGGAAAATGGCTTAAACACATCTGGCAAGCCCTTTAATATCATTGCGATCAGCAAATCATCACTTAAAGTTTCTCCCGCATTGCTCAGTGCGGTAATGGCAGTCTCTGGCCGTATGATATAATCTGTAACGCTCTCATTGACAGCCTTTTGGAGGGATGTAAATTCAGTATACAGATTAATCACACGGGGCTTCCCCTTGCCAGCGTAGTGGTCCCTCAGTATCTGGAGCGCTCTCCTACCATCATCAGCCGCATCCCTCATCACAAGAGACAAACTCTTGTCGTCCAACAGCTGGATTAACTCAGCATACGCTTCTTCGTTTTTCTCGGCATCTTCTTCTGCACCATCCTCACCCTCATCTGGCTCATGGAGGATGGTTTTCTTGAGTCCGAGCAAATGTAGCTGGCCAAGGAACTTAGTTTCCCATAACTCAGAATTTTTCTCGTCTCCATTAAAACATAAACGATTCCATCGGCTTCTAATCTCTTTCCTGGGCCCATAACCTGTTGGCGCAGCCATCATAAAGAGCTGGATAACCGGGTACACATAGTAAGAGACGACACAATCATGGTCTTTGTTTGACTGGGGAGAAAACTGGCACAAAGGAAAGCCATCAGTCATTTATTAGATTTGCTTCACCTGGTGCACTGGTGTCAGCATGAGGGCACATTCAAGAACAGTAGCAGACATTCTGCAACAGTTTAACAAGGAGGCTTTTCCTATTGACACTCGGTTATTTAATTAAGAAAGATCAAAAAGGAACAAAAGTGCTGAAACAAGCTGTAATAGCAACGTTTTGGTCCTTAAAAAGACCTTCAGGCATGCTTGGTTCCAAAAGACAGCAAAGTTATACAGTTAACGAGTGTCAGCGCTTAATTGCTTCTGGCCTCAATCCCGAATGGTGGCTGGGCATAGTGAAAAAGAGGAATTAAAATTTTGCGGAGTCAAGAGCGAAATCCGCGTTGACTTCCACAAATGCCCGCGCATGCACCGTCCCCGAAGCCACCCGGAAGTGCGGAGGAGCAATGAAACGCCGTCTCTATTAACCTTCAGGAACGCCTTGATAGGTCTTATTCGACATAAAAAGAAGGAACATGATAATATATACACGATATATAAACAATTTGGTCTGGAGGAAGGTTTTAAAACGGTTCCAGAGAAAGGTGCTAGAGCACCCTCTGCTGGACAAGACCGAGAATAGCACCTTGGTGGCTCGTTTGAAATCCTCTGGCTGTGCATATTCTGTGGAACCGTAATAGTTGGGATTTGATTAGACCTGCAAACGGTGTTTGGGGTGATCGCTGTTTTGATTTAAAAGTGCACATAATACATGGGAAAAGATGTTGTGTGTGCAATTATATATCTTTGAAAAAATAGAACTAAAAATTCCACAAAAATGGATGAATGGTCTGATATTCCGAGATGTAACGGAAATGAGGAGGCTTTTCCTATTGGCACACGTGCGCACTTAAGCGCACATTCGCGCACTTACGCGCACACACGCGCACAGGTGCGCACTTACGCGCACATAAGCGCACATTCGCGCACACTCGAACGTAATGTTTTTTAACGTAATATTTAGAAAGGTCTAATGTGCATGTGTGTGTGTCTGTGTGTGAGTGAGTGTGAGATTGAGTGAGTGTGTAAGTGACTGAGTTCCTTAAACACACACGCGCATTTACGCGCACACACGCGCATTTACGCGCACACACGCGCACTTACGCGCACATAAGCGGACATGTGCGCACACTCGAACGTAATTATTATTATTTGGAAAGGTCTAATGTGCATGTGTGTGTCTGTGTGTGAGAGTGTGAGATTGAGTGAGTGTGTAAGTAACTAAGTTCTGCAAGCACACACGCGCACATAAGCGCACATGCGCGCATAGTTGCACGTAATGTTTTTTAACGTAATATTAAGAAAGGTCTAATGTGTGTGTGTCTGTGTGTGAGTGAGTGTGAGAATGAGTGAGTGTGTAAGTGAATGAGTTCCTTAAACACACACGCGCACTTACGCACACACACGCGCACAAGTGCGCACACTCGAACGTAATGTTTTTTTTAACGTAATATTTGGAAAGGTATATTGTGCATGTGTGTGTGTCTGTGTGTGAGTGTGAGATTGAGTGAGTGTGTAAGTAAGTTCTGCAAGCACACACGCGCACTTACGCGCACTTACGCGCACATAAGCGCACATGCGCGCATAATTGAACGTAATGTTTTTAACGTAATATTAAGAAAGGTCTAATGTGCATGTGTGTGTGTCTGTGTGAGTGAGTGTGAGAATGAGTGAGAGAGGGTTGGGTTAGGGTTAGGGTTAGCATTAGGGTTAGGGTTGAAGTTAGGGTTAGGGTTAGGGTTGGAGTTAGGGTTAGCATTAGGGTTAGGGTTAGGTTAGGGTTAGCATTAGGGTTGGAGTTAGGGTTAGGGTTAGAGGGTTAGGGTTAGGGTTAGAGTTAGGGTTAGGGTTAGATTAAAGAGTTAGGGGCGAGGGTTAGGGGCTAGGGTTAGGGTTAGGGTTTGGGTTAGGGTTGGGTTAGGGTTCAGGGTTTGGGATAAAACTTTTTTTGCACTGGCCTACTGATCGGGAAAGCAGGGGAGTGCGGAGGGTGAGGGCCCCCCCGGGGGGGGGGGGGAAAGCGATTAGCCAGGGCTCGAGAAGTTCCGGACAGGATAGGGGAGAGAGTTGGATCGCCCAGTCAGAGAAGACTTTGGTGGAATGGCAAGTAGGTATGTGGTTAGGATTGACCTTGGGGTTGGGGCAAGAATTAGGGTTGGGGTTAGGGTTGGGGTTAGGGTTAAGGGTTAGGGTTAGGGTTAGGGTTAGAGGGTTAGGGTTAGGGGTTAGGGTTAGAGGGTTAGGTTTAGGGTTAGGGTTAGGGTTAGGATGAGATAAAGTTAGTCTTGGTGTCGTAGACATCAAGACTGGATGCACAGTCCATCATCCCCCCTTCCTGGAATCACATCATCATCTCTCTTACTGGGAGTCCAAAGCCCTATTAAAAAGTCAAATTGAAAATGGGCAGCTTGAGTCCTGGGGCCCGGGATTGGGGTTAGGGTCAGGGATTGGGTTAAAGTTAGGGTTAGGGCCCAGAGTTAGGGTTAGGGTTAGGGCCCAGGGTTAGGGTTAGGGCCCAGGGTTAGGGCCCAGAGTTAGGGTTAGGGCCCAGGGTTAGGGTTAGGACCCAGAGTTAGGGTTAGGGCCCAGGGTTAGGGGTTAGGGTTAGGGCCCAGAGTTAGGGTTAGGGTTAGGGCCCAGGGTTAGGGTTAGGGCCCAGAGTTAGGGTTAGGGCCCAGGGTTAGGGTTAGGGCCCAGAGTTAGGGTTAGGGTTAGGGCCCAGGGTTAGGGTTAGGGCCCAGAGTTAGGGTTAGGGCCAGGGTTAGGGTTAGGGCCCAGAGTTAGGGTTAGGGTTAGGGCCCAGGGTTAGGGTTAGGGCCCAGAGTTAGGGTTAGGGCCCAGGGTTAGGGGTTAGGGTTAGGGGTTAGGGTTAGAGGGTTAGGGTTAGGGTTAGGGTTAGGTGGTTAGGGTTAGGGTTAGGGTTAGGGTTAGAGGGAGGTTAGGGTAGGGCCCAGGTAGGTTAGGCAGGTTAGGGCCCAGGGTTAGGGGTTAGGTTAGGGGTTAGGGTTAGAGGGTTAGGGTTAGGGTTAGGGGTTAGGGGTTAGGGTTAGGTTAGGGTTAGGGTTAGGGTTTAGGGTTAGGGTTAGGGTGTTAGAGGGTTAGGGTTAGGGTTAGAGGGTTAGGGTTTAGGGTAGGGGAATGTACCCTGCCTCCCATACGAGACAGGGAAAGCACGGTCCTTCCTCCCAACCGACCTCCCATAACCCTGAAATCCTTGTTTGTTGACGATGGGCACGCTGGCGACCCCTGCCATAGCGCACCTCCGTCCAACCCGGCTCCATAAATCAAGGTAAGTTATTTATTTTAGAAAGTTTTTTGACCTAAAAGTGCTTTCCAAAAAATAGGAAAGTTATTTATTTTAGAAAGTTTTTTGAAATAAAAGCGCTTTCCAAAAATAGGAAAGGAAAAAGGTAAGTATTTTAATGTTTTTTTTGTTTATTTTGTTTTTTTTATTTTTTTAAGGGTAAGTATTTTTTTCTTTTTAATTTCTCCCTTTTCTTAAAAGGTAAGTAAAATAAAACCAAAAATCAATAAATGTATTAAATAACTAAGGAAGAGTGTGCCAAAAAACGACGTTTCGACCCCCTATGGGTCTTCTTCAGGTAGGGCACACTAAATAACCAAAAGCTGGCTCGCTGTATTGGCTGTGGACGATGTGTTCCATACGCTGGTTGAAAAGCAAATGGTCCCTTTTTGCGAACTCGCGTCCCTTATATAGTGCCTGCTGTGGCATCGCTTTTTTTTAAAAAAACACTATATACGCGATGTTTTTTCTTTT
>NC_042305.1:20023239-20050447 GCF_901000725.2 Takifugu rubripes | reverse complement strand
GCCGGGTTGGACGGAGGTGCGCTATGGCAAGGGGTCGCCAGCGTGCCATCGTCAACAACAAGGATTCAGGGTTATGGGAGGTCGGTTGGGAGGAAGGACCGTGCTTTCCCTGTCTCGTATGGGAGGCAGGGTACATTCCCCTACCCTAACCCTAACCCTAACCCCTAACCCTCTAACCCTCTAACCCTACCCTAACCCTACCCAACCCTAACCCTAACTAACCTCTAACCCTAACCCTAACCAACCCAACCCTAACCCCTAACCCTAACCCTACCCTAACCCTAACCCTAACCCTACCCTAACCCTAACCCTACCCTAACCCTCTAACCCTAACCCTAACCCTCTAACCCTAACCCTAACCCCAACCCTAACCCTACCCTCTACCCTAACCCTAACCCCCTAACCCTAACCTCTAACCCTACCCTAACCTAACCCTAACCCTCTAACCCTAACCCGAACCCTTAACCCTAACCCTAACCCTAACCCTAACCCTAACCCTACCTAACCCTAACCCTAAACCCTAACCCTAACCCCAACCCAACCCCACCCCCCTAACCCTAACCCTAACCCCTAATCCTACCCTAACCCTAAATCCTAACCCAATTATAAATATTACATCTGAATATCAAGCTAATTTAATTTGGCATTTAGGGGTTAAAATGACAGGGTGAAAAAAGAAAAAACTCGCGTATATTGTGTTTTTTAAAAAAAGCGATGCCACGCAGGCACTATATAAGGGACCGAGTTCGCAAAAAGGGACCATTTGCTTTTCAACCAGCGTATGGAACACTCGTCCACAGCCAATACAGCGAGCCAGCTTCTGGTTTTAGTGTGCCCTACCTGAAGAAGACCCATAGGGGGTCGAAACGTCGTTTTTTGGCACACTCTTCCTTAGTTATTTAATACATTTATTTAATTTTGGTTTTAATTTACTTACCTTTTAAGAAAAGGGAGAAATTAAAGAAAAAAATAAAAAATAAAAAAAATATAAAAATACTTACCCTTAAAAAACATTAAAATACTTACCTTTTTCCTTCCTATTTTTTGGAAAGCGCTTTTATTCAAAAAACTTTCCTAAAATAATACTTTTATTTTTTGGAAAGCACTTTTAGTTCAAAAAACTTTCTAAAATAAAACTTACCTTGATTTATGGAGCCGGGTTGGACGGAGGTGCGCTATGGCAGGGGTCGCCAGCGTGCCCATCGTCAACACAAGGATTTCAGGGTTATGGGAGGTCGGTTGGGAGGAAGGACCGTGCTTTCCCTGTCTCGTATGGGAGGCAGGGTACATTCCCCTACCCTAACCCTCTAACCCTAACCCTAACCCTAACCCTAACCTAACCCTAACCCAACCCCTAACCTAACCCTAACCCCCTAACCCTAACCCTCTAACCCTAACCCTAACCCGCACTCCCCTGCTTTCCCGATCAGTAGGCCAGTGCAAAAAAGTTTTATCCCAAACCCTGAACCCTAACCCAACCCTAACCCTAACCCCTAACCCTAACCCTAAAAACATTATGCGCGAGTGTGCGCCAATGTGCGCTTATGTGCGTGTGTGTGCTTGTGGAACTCAGTTACTTACACACTCACTCAATCTCACACTCACTCACTCATTCTCACACTCACTCACACACAGACACACCAATGCACATTAGACCTCTAACCCTAACTCCAACCCTAACCCTAATGCTAATGTTAACCCTAACTCCAACCCTAATCCTAACCCTAATGATAACCCTAACCCAACCCTAACCCAACTCCAACCCTAACCCAACCCTAACCCCCCTAACCCAACTCCAACCCTAACCCTAACCCAATTCCAACCCTAATGCTAATGTTAACCCTAACCCTAAACCCTAACCCTAACCCCTACACCCCCCTAACCCCAACCCCTACCTTCCCCCCAACCCTAACCCTAACCCCAACCCTAATTCTTGTCTCAACCCCAAGGTCAATCCTAACCACATACCTACTTGCCACTCCACCAAAGTCTTCTCTGACTGGGCGATCCAACTCTCTCTCCCCTATCCTGTCCGGAACTTCTCGAGCCCTGGCTAATCGCTCCCCCCCGGGGGGGCCCATCCTCCGCACTCCCCTGCTTTCCCGATCAGTAGGCCAGTGCAAAAAAGTTTTATCCCAAACCCTGAACCCTAACCCAACCCTAACCCTAACCCTAACCCACAGCGTGGTGAATGCCACCGTTGTTCTAGAATAACGTTTGCCAGATATTCATTCCTCTATCTATTCCAGAATTTCTCTCCTACCATCTTTTACCATCTTCTCCTGCCGTACAGATCTGGGGCTACAATTTTATTTTTTTTTTTGGTGGTGGGTAGAGGGACAGAGGTTTTCATGGTTAGTAAGTGATTGGGGGTGAGTGGATCTTGACCTTTTGTACCAGCAATGTTGTCCATAGTGATGTTTACTATGGACATGCGACAACGAGATTTCCTCATCTTAGTGATAAGAAAAGTACATAATGAGAGTCCAAATGAGCACAGGAGTTCAAAAAACTCCTTTGTTTTGTTTTGTTTTTAAAAAAAAGAATAAATCTTTTTAAATATTACGTTAAAAAAAACATTACGTTCGAGTGTGTGCGCATGTCCACTTATGTGCGCGTAAGTGCGCGTGTGTGCTTGCGGAACTTAGTCACTTACACACTCACTCATTCTCACACTCACTCACACACAGACACACACACGCACATTAGACCTTTCTTAATATTACGTTAAAAAACATTACGTGCAACTATGCGCGCGTAAGTGTGCGCGTAAGTGCGCGTGTGTGCGCGTAAGTGCGCGTGTGTGCTTGCGGAACTTAGTCACTTACACACTCACTCAATCTCACACTCACTCACACACAGACACACACATGCACATTAGAGCTTTCAAAATATTACGTTAAAAAACATTACGTTCGAGTGTGCGCGCATGTGCGCTTATGTGCGCGTAAGTGCGCACGTGTGCGCGTGTGTGCTTTAGGAACTCAGTTACTTACACACTCACTCAATCTCACACTCACTCACACACAGACACTCACACATGCACATTAGAGCTTTCAAAATATTACGTTAAAAAAAACATTACATTCGAGTGTGCGCGAATGTGCGCTTATGTGCGCACGTGTGCTTTAGGAACTCATTCACTTACACACTCACTCAATCTCACACTCACTCACACATGCACATTAGAGCTTTCAAAATACTACGTTAAAAAAACATTACGTGCGCACGCACGTGCCTACGGAACTCAGTCACTTACACACTCACTCAATCTCATACTCTCTCACACAGACACACACACATGCACATTAGACCTTTCTTAATATTACGTTAAAAAACATTACGTGCAACTATGCGCGCATGTGCGCTTATGTGCGCGTAAGTGCGCACGTGTGTGCTTGCGGAACTTAGTCACTTACACACTCACTTAATCTCACACTCACTCACACACAGACACACACACATGCACATTAGACCTTTTAAATATTACGTTAAAAAACATTATGTTCGAGTGTGTGCGCATGTCCACTTATGTGCGCGTAAGTGCGCGCGTGTGTGCGTATGTCAATCAATCAATCAATCAATCAATCTTTATTTATATAGCGTCTTATACAATCAAAATTGTTTCAAGGCGCTTTCCAGAATCCCAGGGCCTGACCCCAGACAAGCAACAGTGGCAAGGAAAAACTCCCCTTTAACAGGAAGAAACCTTGAGCAGGACCAGGCTCATGTAGGGGGACCCTCCTGCTGATGGCCGGCTGGGTAAAGAGAGGAGAGGTGGGAGGACAGGTAGAGGATAGGATAGGTAGGAGAGGAGAGGGGTAGAGGAGAGGAGAGGTAGAGTGAAGGGGAGGTAGAGGAGAGGAGAAGGAGGAGGAGGAGGAGGGGAAGAGGAGAGGAAAGAAGAGGAGAGGGAGAGGAAAAGGAGAAAGGAGAGGAGAGGGAGAGGAGAGGCACAGAGCACAGAAACAAACACAACAAAAAATATGCACAATCACTCAACGGGGCCGGCGGTCATTATGCAGCTCCGATGGCAGTGATACCTGCAAATAAATAGAGGGGGGGGGGAAGCAGAAAAACTACACAAAATCAGCATAACTAGTCTGCTTGATGAGGAGAGGAAAGGAGAGGAAAGGAGAGGAAACCATGACCCAGTGGAGTGACAGAGGCCTGTCAGGTGATCATGTTTCCGGACCCCGGCAGCCTTGGCCTATAACAGCATAGCTAAGATGTGACCTAATGATTAGACGACCCCCTAAGTATGATAATTTGTCTGTCTATGATAGTAACTGGAACTACTGAATTAGTAACAGTAAGCTTTTTCAAAGAGGTAGGTTTTGAGTCTGATCTTAAAAGTAGCGATGGAGTCAGCCTCCCGTACCTGGACAGGGAGCTGGTTCCAAAGCAGGGGGGCCTGGACAGGGAGCTGGTTCCATAGCAGGGGGCCTGGACAGGGAGCTGGTTCCATAGCAGGGGGCCTGGTAGCTAAATGCTCGGCCCCCCATTCTACTCCTAGAAACTCTGGGAACCACAAGTAGACCAGCATTCTGAGAGCGGAGCGGTCTATTGGGCTGATAGGGTATCACTAGCTCCTGCTTGCGGAACTTAGTCACTTACACACTCACTCATTCTCACACTCACTCACACACAGACACTCACACATGCACATTAGACCTTTCTAAATATTACGTTAAAAAACATTACGCGCGCGTGTGCACGCGTATGTGCGCTTGTGTGCGCGTGGTGCTTTAGGAACTCAGTTACTTACACACTCACTCAATCTCACACTCACTCACTCATGGGTAATGACCGAAAGAACAAGATCACGGGTACAAGCGGCTGAAATGAGCTTCCTCCGTAGGGTGGCTGGGCTCTCCCCTAGAGAGGGGGAGAAGCTCTGCCATCCAGGAGGAGCTCGGAGTAGAGCCGCTGCTCCTCCCGCGTTGAGAGGAGCCAGATGAGGTGGCTTGGGCATCTAGTCAGGATGCCCCCTGGACGCCTCCCTGGTGAGGTGTTCAGGGCATGTCCCTCCGGTAGGAGACCCCCGGGGAGACCCAGGACACGTTGGAGAGACTACTATGTCTCTCGACTGGCCTGGGAACGCCTGGGGATCCCTCCGGATGAGCTGGAAGAGGTAGCTGGGGAGAGGGAAGTCTGGGCTTCCCTCCTTAGGCTGCTGCCCCCGCGACCCGACCCTGGATAAGCGGTAGAGAATGGATGGATGGATGGATGATTTTATAACCATAAAAATGCTACGACCGAGATGAGTTCATCAAAAGTTTTGCTTTTATTTTAAATACAATTTTGAAAATCATGTTTATTGAATTGTATGTCCGGGTCACATACATCGCCCACCGATTCAGAAGCCTTTAATCATAACCTTCAACAACCAATATCTGAGAGCCACAAATGCTCCGATTACTTTCCTACTGCACCATAGATTGGGCATGAAATGCTTGGGTTGTCCTTTTTACACTTTGTATTCACAGGCCACTTTGTCGAACACTGAAATACAGTCATCGTCGAATGAGCTAGGTATAGAAAACCTGCAAAGATCCAAAAAACACAGTAAGAAATGTGTAGACACACAGGTAGAGCACAATCAGTCGTGTTCAGTGCACTTACGCAGAACAGCAGCCCGCACAAGTGCAGTCCATACACTCACTGTTTCTCCAGGAGGATCCAATGGCATGCCATGTGCCATCTGTTTCATCCATACAATGCGTCATATCTATACATGGAGGGAAAATATAATTTTGATCCATTCAATTATGATCAAATTTGACATTTTCGAGTGTTGTCATCCTTTTTACCTTTTCTCGTGGGCTTGACATAGCAGAAAGCATGTGAGGGTGACACCTGAGCAAATGTCAGCACTGCCAAAGCCAACAGATATTTCTTTCCAACAAATGACAAATTAGTGTTATAATAATATTAAGCTAGATGTACAGCATAGCATGTCCCAAACATTAGAAATATTTTCCCTCCATATTTTGAGTTCTATACACCGAACAACATTTTGTGTTTAAAGTTTTTTTCCAATGAATTCAAAGTTGTTGGTTTTTTGCAGATGATTCTCAAAAACTCACCATGATGAAACTTGCAGAGTTGTATCGTCTGTTTGGGAGGGGGGTGAATTGTTGTGTCTATGTTGAATGGTGCTCTTCTTAAATAGTGTTTGCAGAGACCTTTGGATTTAAGCGCAGTGATGATTTGCCTAGGAATCAGCATCTGATAATATTTTCACTTTAGTTCTGTTTCTTCTATTTTTAAGGGTTAGGGTTAGTGATAAAGTTTACAATTAGATTTAACTCAATGAATCTGAACTGCTGACAGTTAAACTTCCACCAAAGTGCTATGATTTACTATGACCAAACAAGTCTCATAATTTCTTTACTCATACATAATGATTGTTATCGGAAAGGAACCTTGAGGGAATAATGATCTAATCACAATCTAAGAGTTAGAGAAAATATGAGGTGACATTTTTGGTTTCCACTAACATGGCAAGTTTGTGAATTGAACTCTCAATATTAGAAGGATTACTAAGCCTTCTATCCCTAATTTCTTATTTCCTATTTGTATTGTAGCATCATCAGACCATCAGGAGACACATCCATCACTCTTCCCAGTCTCCATTCATTGCAGGCTTAGGGTTAGGGTAACCTTAACCCTAGGGTAACCCTAACCCTAATCCTAACCCACAGCGTGGTGAATGCCACCGTTGTTCTAGAATAACGTTTGCCAGATATTCATTCCTCTATCTATTCCAGAATTTCTCTCCCTATCTTTTACCATCTTCTCCTGCCGTACAGATCTGGGGCTACAATTTTTTTTTTTTTTTTGGTGGTGGGGGTAGAGGGACAGAGGTTTTCATGGTTAGTAAGTGATTGGGGGTGAGTGGATCTTGACCTTTTGTACCAGCAATGTTGTCCATAGTGATGTTTACTATGGACATGCGGCAATGAGATTTCCTCATCTTAGTGATAAGAAAAGTACATAATGAGAGTCCAAATGAGTACAGGAGTTCAAAAGAACTCCTTTGTTTTGTTTTGTTTTTAAAAAAAAAGAATAAATCTTTTAAAATATTACGGGTTAGGGTTAGGTGCGCCTATGTGCGCACGTGTGCGCGTGTGTGTTTAAGGAACTCAGTCACTTACACACTCCCTCATTCTCACACTCACTCACACACGACACTCACACATGCTCATTAGAGCTTTCTAAATATTACGTTAAAAACATTACGCGCGAGTGTGCGCGAATGTGCGCTTGTGTGCGCGTGTGTGCTTTAGGAACTCAGTTACTTACACACTCACTCAATCTCACACTAACTCACTCATTCTCATACTCACTCACACACAGACACACACACATGCACATTAGACCTCTAACCCTAACTCCAACCCTAACCCTAACCCTAATGCTAACCCTAATGCTAATGCTAACCCTAATGCTAATGCTAACCCTAACCCTAACCCTAACCCTAACTCCAACCCTAACTCCAAACCTAACCCTAATGCTAACCCTAACTCCAACCTAACCCTAACCGTCCAGCGGATCCAGGCTGAGCAGAGCTGGATCCTCAGGTTGGGCACACACGTTCCAGGGGGCCTGAACCTGAACTGAGCCGATCCTGACCGGACATGAGTGATGGCCCGTGCACCCTTATTATTATTATTATTATTATTATTATTATTATTATTATTGGTATTAGTAGTATTATTATATTGTTGTTGTTAGGGTTGTCGTTATTATTATTATTATATTATTAGTGTTATTATTATTGTTGTTGTTATTATATTATCATTATTATTATCATTATCATTATTATTAATAAAATTATTATTATTGTTATTGGTATTATTAGTATTATTATATTGTTGTTGTTATCGTGATCGTTATTATTCTACACTGATTGCTAAAAGAACACTGTTTCCAACATGAAACCTTGAAGACTGAAGACACCGAAGACAAGACATTAACTTTGTTAAAAAATAAACGTAGGTAGCAGATGCATGATGACATCGACAGAATCTCCTCTCAAGTCAATTTTCTTTTTACAGTGATCAAACTGTACTTTTTCTTTAGCTGTGTTTTACACTGAAAACTCAGACCTAAGAGGGTTAAGTTAAAAATAGATAATATTCTATACAACAGATATTGCAGTCTGAAATAAGACAATTTGATTTTTTATATAATTTAGGAAACTGATTTTATAACCATAGAAATGCTACGACCCAGATGAGTTCATCAAAAGTTTTGCTTTTATTTTAAATACAATTTTGAAAATCATGTTTATTGAATTGTATGTCCGGGTCACATACATCGCCCACCGATTCAGAAGCCTTTAATCATAACCTTCAACAACCAATATCTGAGAGCCACAAATGCTCCGATTACTTTCCTACTGCACCATAGATTGGGCATGAAATGCTTGGGTTGTCCTTTTTATACACTTTGTATTCACAGGCCACTTTGTCGAACACTGAAATACAGTCATCGTCGAATGAGCTAGGTATAGAAAACCTGCAAATCCAAAAAACACAGTAAGAAATGTGTAGACACACAGGTAGAGCACAATCAGTCGTGTTCAGTGCACTTACGCAGAACAGCAGCCCGCACAAGTGCAGTCCATACACTCACTGTCTCTCCAGGAGGATCCAATGGCATGCCATGTGCCATCTGTTTCATCCATACAATGCGTCATATCTATACAGGGAGGGAAAATATAGTTTTGATCCATTCAATTATGATCAAATTTGACATTTTTCGAGTGTTGTCATCCTTTTTACCTTTTCTCGTGGCTTGACATAGCAGAAAGCATGTGAGGGTGACACCTGAGCAAATGTCAGCACTGCCAAAGCCAACAGATATTTCTTTCCAACAAATGACAAATTAGTGTTATAATAATATTAAGCTAGATGTACAGCATAGCATGTCCCAAACATTAGAAATATTTTCCCTCCATATTTTGAGTTCTATACACCGAACAACATTTTGTGTTTAAAGTTTTTTTCCAATGAATTCAAAGTTGTTGGTTTTTTGCAGATGATTCTCAAAAACTCACCATGATGAAACTTGCAGAGTTGTATCGTCTGTTTGGGAGGGGGAATTGTTGTGTCTATGTTGAATGGTGCTCTTCTTAAATAGTGTTTGCAGAGACCTTTGGATTTAAGCGCAGTGATGATTTGCCTAGGAATCAGCATCTGATAATATTTTCACTTTAGTTCTGTTTCTTCTATTTTAAGGGTTAGGGTTAGTGATAAAGTTTACAATTAGATTTAACTCAATGAATCTGAACTGCTGACAGTTAAACTTCCACCAAAGTGCTATGATTTACTATGACCAAACAAGTCTCATAATTTCTTTACTCATACATAATGATTGTTATCGGAAAGGAACCTTGAGGGAATAATGATCTAATCACAATCTAAGAGTTAGAGAAAATATGAGGTGACATTTAATTGGTTTCCACTAACATGGCAAGTTTGTGAATTGAACTCTCAATATTAGAAGGATTACTAAGCCTTCTATCCCTAATTTCTTATTTCCTATTTGTATTGTAGCATCATCAGACCATCAGGAGACACATCCATCACTCTTCCCAGTCTCCATTCATTGCAGGCTTAGGGTTCCTTACCTAGGTAACCCTAACCCTAATCCTACACAGCGTGGTGAATGCCACCGTTGTTCTAGAATAACGTTTGCCAGATATTCATTCCTCTATCTATTCCAGAATTTCTCTCCTACCATCTTTTACCATCTTCTCCTGCCGTACAGATCTGGGGCTACAATTTTTTTTTTTTTTTGGTGGTGGGGGTAGAGGGACAGAGGTTTTCATGGTTAGTAAGTGATTGGGGGTGAGTGGATCTTGACCTTTTGTACCAGCAATGTTGTCCATAGTGATGTTTACTATGGACATGCGGCAAGAGATTTCCTCATCTTAGTGATAAGAAAAGTACATAATGAGAGTCCAAATGAGTACAGGAGTTCAAAGAACTCCTTTGTTTTGTTTTGTTTTTAAAAAAAAAAGAATAAATCTTTTAAAATATTACGGGTTAGGGTTAGGTGCGCCTATGTGCGCACGTGTGCGCGTGTGTGTTAAGGAACTCAGTCACTTACACACTCCCTCATTCTCACACTCACTCACACAGACACTCACACATGCTCATTAGAGCTTTCTAAATATTACGTTAAAAAACATTACGCGCGAGTGTGCGCGAATGTGCGCTTGTGTGCGCGTGTTGCTTTAGGAACTCAGTTACTTACACACTCACTCAATCTCACACTAACTCACTCATTCTCATACTCACTCACACACAGACACCACACACATGCACATTAGACCTCTAACCCTAACTCCAACCCTAACCCTAACCCTATGCTAACCCTAATGCTAATGCTAACCCTAATGCTAACCCTAACCCTAACCCTAACCCTAACTCCAACCCTAACTCCAAACCTAACCCTAATGCTAACCCTAACTCCAACCCTAACCCTAACCGTCCAGCGATCCAGGCTGAGCAGAGCTGGATCCTCAGGTTGGGCACACACGTTCCAGGGGCCTGAACTGAACTGAGCCGATCCTGACCGGACATGAGTGATGGCCCGTGCACCCTTATTATTATTATTATTATTATTATTATTATTATTATTATTGGTATTAGTAGTATTATATTGTTGTTTGTTGTTAGGGTTGTCGTTATTATTATTATTATTAGTATTAGTGTTATTATTATTGTTGTTGTTATTATTATCATTATTATTATCATTATCATTATTATTATAAAATTATTATTTGTATTGGTATTATTAGTATATTATATTGTTGTTGTTATCGTGATCGTTATTATTCTACACTGATTGCTAAAAGAACACTGTTTCCAACATGAAACCTTGAAGACTGAAGACAACACCGAAGACGACATTAACTTTGTTAAAAAATAAACGTAGGTCAGATGCATGATGACATCGACAGAATCTCCTCTCAAGTCAATTTTTCTTTACAGTGATCAAACTGTACTTTTCTTTAGCTGTGTTTTACACTGATAAACTCAGACCTAAGAGGGTTAAGTTAAAAATAGATAATATTCTATACAACAGAATATTGCAGTCTGAAATAGACAATTTGATTTTTTATATAATTTAGGAAAACTGATTTTATAACCATAGAAATGCTACGACCCAGATGAGTTCATCAAAAGTTTTGCTTTTATTTTTAAATACAATTTTGAAAATCATGTTTATTGAATTGTATGTCCGGGTCACATACATCGCCCACCGATTCAGAAGCCTTTAATCATAACCTTCAACAACCAATATCTGAGAGCCACAAATGCTCCGATTACTTTCCTACTGCACCATAGATTGGGCATGAAATGCTTGGGTTGTCCTTTTTATACACTTTGTATTCACAGGCCACTTTGTCGAACACTGAAATACAGTCATCGTCGAATGAGCTAGGTATAGAAAACCTGCAAAGATCCAAAAAACACAGTAAGAAATGTGTAGACACACAGGTAGAGCACAATCAGTCGTGTTCAGTGCACTTACGCAGAACAGCAGCCCGCACAAGTGCAGTCCATACACTCACTGTTTCTCCAGGAGGATCCAATGGCATGCCATGTGCCATCTGTTTCATCCATACAATGCGTCATATCTATACAGGGAGGGAAAAATATAGTTTTGATCCATTCAATTATGATCAAATTTGACATTTTTCGAGTGTTGTCATCCTTTTTACCTTTTTCTCGTGGGCTTGACATAGCAGAAAGCATGTGAGGGTGACACCTGAGCAAATGTCAGCCACTGCCAAAGCCAACAGATATTTCTTTCCAACAAATGACAAATTAGTGTTAAATAATATTAAGCTAGATGTACAGCATAGCATGTCCCAAACATTAGAAATATTTTCCCTCCATATTTTGAGTTCTATACACCGAACAACATTTTGTGTTTAAAGTTTTTTTCCAATGAATTCAAGTTGTTGGTTTTTTGCAGATGATTCTCAAAAAACTCACCATGATGAAACTTGCAGAGTTGTATCGTCTGTTTGGGAGGGGGTGAATTGTTGTGTCTATGTTGAATGGTGCTCTTCTTAAATAGTGTTTGCAGAGACCTTTGGATTTAAGCGCGAGTGATGATTTGCCTAGGAATCAGCATCTGATAATATTTTCACTTTAGTTCTGTTTCTTCTATTTTTAAGGGTTAGGGTTAGTGATAAAGTTTACAATTAGATTTAACTCAATGAATCTGAACTGCTGACAGTTAAACTTCCACCAAAGTGCTATGATTTACTATGACCAAACAAGTCTCATAATTTCTTTACTCATACATAATGATTGTTATCGGAAAGGAACCTTGAGGGAATAATGATCTAATCACAATCTAAGAGTTAGAGAAAATATGAGGTGACATTTAATTGGTTTCCACTAACATGGCAAGTTTGTGAATTGAACTCTCAATATTAGAAGGATTACTAAGCCTTCTATCCCTAATTTCTTATTTCCTATTTGTATTGTAGCATCATCAGACCATCAGGAGACCCATCCATCACTCTTCCCAGTCTCCATTCATTGCAGGCTTAGGGTTAGGGTAACCTTAACCCTAGGGTAACCCTAACCCTAATCCTAACCCACAGCGTGGTGAATGCCACCGTTGTTCTAGAATAACGTTTGCCAGATATTCATTCCTCTATCTATTCCAGAATTTCTCTCCTACCATCTTTTACCATCTTCTCCTGCCGTACAGATCTGGGGCTACAATTTTTTTTTTTTTTTGGTGGTGGGGGGTAGAGGGACAGAGGTTTTCATGGTTAGTAAGTGATTGGGGGTGAGTGGATCTTGACCTTTTGTACCAGCAATGTTGTCCATAGTGATGTTTACTATGGACATGCGGCAATGAGATTTCCTCATCTTAGTGATAAGAAAAGTACATAATGAGAGTCCAAATGAGTACAGGAGTTCAAAAGAACTCCTTTGTTTTGTTTTGTTTTTTAAAAAAAAAGAATAAATCTTTTAAAATATTACGGGTTAGGGTTAGGTGCGCCTATGTGCGCACGTGTGCGCGTGTGTGTTTAAGGAACTCAGTCACTTACACACTCCCTCATTCTCACACTCACTCACACACAGACACTCACACATGCACATTAGACCTTTCTAAATATTACGTTAAAAAAAACATTACGTTCGAGTGTGCGCGAATGTGCGCTTATGTGCGCGTAAGTGCGCGCGTGTGTGCTTTAGGAACTCAGTTACTTACACACTCACTCAATCTCACACTCACTCACTCATTCTCACACTCACTCACACACACACAACACACATGCCACATTAGACCTCTAACCCTAACTCCAACCCTAACCCTAACCCTAATGCTACCCTAATGCTAATGCTAACCCCTAATGCTGATGAT
This sequence comes from Takifugu rubripes, assembly GCF_901000725.2. Taxonomy (NCBI): domain Eukaryota; kingdom Metazoa; phylum Chordata; class Actinopteri; order Tetraodontiformes; family Tetraodontidae; genus Takifugu; species Takifugu rubripes. Next base: position 20,037,034 of record NC_042305.1, on the reverse strand, counting down.
AACCCTACCCTAACCCTAACCCTAACTCCCACCCTAACTCCAAACCTAACCCTAATGCTAACCCTAACTCCAACCCTAACCCTACCGTTCCAGGGATCCAGGCTGAGCAGAGCTGGATCCTCAGGTTGGGCACACACGTTCCAGGGGGCCTGAACCTGAACTGAGGCCGATCCTGACCGGACCATGAGTGATGGCCCGCTGCACCCTTATTATTATTATTATTATATTATTATTTTATTATTATTGGTATTAGTAGTTGTATTATATTGTTGTGTTAGGGTTGTCGTTATTATTATTATTATTAGTATTAGTGTTATTATTATTGTTGTTGTTATTATATTATCATTATTATTATCATTATCATTATTATTCATAAAATTATTATTATTGTTATTGGTATTATTAGTTATTATATATTGTTGTTGTTATCGTGATCGTTATATTCTACACTATTGCTAAAAGAACACTGTTCAACATGAAACCTTGAAGACTGAAGACACCGAAGACAAGACATTAACTTGTTAAAAATAAACGTAGGTAGCAGATTGCATGATGACATCGACAGAATCTCCTCTCAAGTCAATTTTCTTTTTACAGTGATCAACGGTACGTTTTCTTAGCTGTGTTTTACACTGATAAACTCAGACCTAAGAGGGTTAAGTTAAAAATAGATAATATTCTATACAACAGAATATTGCAGTCTGAAATAAGACAATTTGATGTTTTTATATAATTAGGAACTGATTTTATAACCATAGAAATGCTACGACCCAGATGAGTTCATCAAAGTTTGCTTTTATTTTAAATACAATTTTGAAAATCATGTTTATTGAATTGTATGTCCGGGTCACATACATCGCCCACCGATTCAGAAGCCTTTAATCATAACCTTCAACAACCAATATCTGAGAGCCACAAATGCTCCGATTACTTTCCTACTGCACCATAGATTGGGCATGAAATGCTTGGTTGTCATTTTTATACACTTTGTATCACAGGCCACTTTGTCGAACACTGAAATACAGTCATCGTCGAATGAGCTAGGTATAGAAAACCTGCAAAGATCCAAAAAACACAGGTAAGAAATGTGTAGACACACAGGTAGAGCCACAATCAGTCGTGTTCAGTGCACTTACGCAGAACAGCAGCCCGCACAAGTGCAGTCCATACACTCACTGTCTCTCCAGGAGGATCCAATGGCATGCCATGTGCCATCTGTTTCCATCCATACAATGCGTCATATCTATACAGGGAGGGAAAAATATAGTTTTGGATCCATTCAATTATGATCAAATTTGACATTTTTCGAGTGTTGTCATCCTTTTTACCTTTTCTCGTGGGCTGACATAGCAGAAAGCATGTGAGGGTGACACCTGAGCAAATGTCAGCACTGCCAAAGCCAACAGATATTTCTTTCCAACAAATGACAAATTAGTGTTATAATAATATTAAGCTAGATGTACAGCATAGCATGTCCCAAACAGTACGAATATTTTCCCTCCATATTTTTGAGTTCTATACACCGAACACATTTGTGTTTAAAGTTTTTTTTCAATGAATTCAAAGTTGTGGTTTTTTGCAGATGATTCTCAAAAAACTCACCATGATGAACTTGCAGAGTTGTACTGTCTGTTTGGGAGGGGGGTGAATTGTTGTGTGTCTATGTTGAATGGTGCTCTTCTTAAATAGTGTTTGCAGAGACCTTTGGATTTAAGCGCAGTGATGATTTGCCTAGGAATCAGCATCTGATAATATTTTCACTTTAGTTCTGTTTTCTTCTATTTTTTAAGGGTTAGGGTAGTGATAAAGTTTACAATTAGATTTAACTCAATGAATCTGAACTGCTGACAGTTAAACTTCCACCAAAGTGCTATGATTTACTATGACCAAACAAGTCTCATAATTTCTTTACTCATACATAATGATTGTTATCGGAAAGGAACCTTGAGGGAATAATGATCTAATCACAATCTAAGAGTTAGAGAAAATATGAGGTGACATTTAATTGGTTTCCACTAACATGGCAAGTTTGTGAATTGAACTCTCAATATTAGAAGGATTACTAAGCCTTCTATCCTAATTTCTTATTTCCTATTTGTATTGTAGCATCATCAGACCATCAGGAGACACATCCATCACTCTTCCCAGTCTCCATTCATTGCAGGCTCCTCTTCTCTGACAGTTTTAACATTTAGGGTTAGCAGCGTGGTGAATGTCACCGTTGTTCTAGAATAACGTTTGCCAGATATTCATTCCTCTATCTATTCCAGAATTTCTCTCCTACCATCTTTTACCATCTTCTCCTGTCGTACAGATCTGGGGCTACAATTTTTTTTTTTTTTTGGTGGTGGGGGTAGAGGGACAGAGGTTTTCATGGTTAGTACGTGATTGGGGGTGAGTGGATCTTGACCTTTTGTACCAGCAATGTTGTCCATAGTGATGTTTACTATGGACATGCGACAACGAGATTTCCTCATCTTAGTGATAAGAAAAGTACATAATGAAAGTCCAAATGAGCACAGGAGTTCAAAAGAACTCCTTTGTTTTGTTTTGTTTTTTAAAAAAAAGAATAAATCAGGTGTCAGACTTTCTGGTGCCCTTCGAAGCCTGGGCCCTGTATACTTCCTCAGACCCTCAGCCTCGGGGGCGTTCCACTAACCTACAGTCTTGTGCTTGAGTATTTTCCACACACATAAGGAGAGAAAGCAGGTGCACCCTGCTGACATAGATTGATAATATATCCTATACAACTGATGCAAATAGGTACGCACATCATATACCACTGACGCAGGTGGATACACACATCGTGTACAGCTTACACACATGGATACATGAATCACATACTTTCAAATCAAATTTAAACTGAAAAGAGAGATCATATGCCTTTAAGCTAAGCTCTTTAGGGACAGCTATCCACAACACTCGGTAGCTCTCAGAAAGCCCCCAGTCTTGGATCTTGTGGGGCTGCCTGCCACCAAAGTCCAGCAAGTATACCAACTGCCCCTCCTCCAGTGGTAGCTCTCTAACATTCTGATCACGGACTTGATTCTGCCGACAAGCAGCATGCTAAAAGCACTCCTTTGCACCCTCAACTGCTACTTGCAGACAGGCTTATTGCTCCTTAAAGCAGGAAGTCAATTGGCAGTCTTGGTTTCTGACTAAACATCAAGAAACAGGTCGCTTTCTCTGTTAACTGATGGTGAGTTGTGTTATAGCGATACAGTACACAAGGCAGGCACATATGCCAATCCCTCTTCTGGGACACTGGAGAAGTATGCAGCAAGTTATGGAGTGCCTTGTTGAACTTGTCACACAGACCATTTCCTTTGGGGTAGTATGGAGTAATTTGTAATTTTATAATCCCATATTATCTGAAAAACTGCTGAATGAGAGAACGAGTGGGGACACAAACTTATAAAACCACCCCAACAACACCCTGGCCAGAGTGCAGTAGCCACTGGCCTTAAAAAAGGGACAGCTACAATATACTTACTAAAGACATCAGGGAGCACCAAAACGTTCTCTCAGACATTCTGGGCAGACTCCAGAATACTCAAGTCGATGGCAAGGAATTCATTATGTTGAGAGATCTAAAGATGTGCTGTGGACAAAAAGCTCTTAAAACTAACACCTGTATTATGTTTAATGTTAATTGAAGTGACATCTTATTTATTTGTTCCTATTTTCCTTTTATTTTAATTAGTAAACAATGTCAGTTTAAATACTGATTTTCATTTGCATATTATTTATCTGTTTTCTTTAAGTTCTTGATTTCTGTCAAGTTTATTTCTTCCTTTGTTTCGATTGTACAATGTACAACGTCTTTTTCAACATCATCTGACGTCTACCATTTTGTTTGTTCATTGTTTTGATATAAATAAAGACCATGGGGGGATCATCTGCGCATGCGCACACGCTGGCGCATGCGCAGTACGTCGGGTTCATGGCGCAGATCAGGTACTGACAGTGGGTTTAGGCGATTTTACGTAACATAAATACATTTATTAGGGACGTTTGTTTTGCTCTCCCTTGCCTCAAAAGAAGACGTATAACCGCTGCAAAAATATGGAGGAGTAAAGTGAAAGGGTAAGCTAAAAAGAAGAGCGATTAACGCCTTTCGCGTAGTATTTAGCTTTCTATGCTAACGACTGTGTGCTAGGCCAGTTTACAGCTTTAGTTCTCCAAGACAGCATTAACGGTCGTTCTAACGGGGTTACTGAGCTTATCTGCTGTCACATTTATCCAAGATGTTTCTTTTTATTAACCTTTGATTTTTGCCAAAGGCAAATGATTTACAAATTAAAATCCCACTTAATGCTGGTAATTTTAATGTGGTGCTCCGTGGACAAAGCACTTGAGTATTTGAACATAAGAAATTTAGAATCGCAATTTACATTTCTGTTGTCATGTCTTAGTTAACACAAATTCAATAAAATGATCAAATAATTTTCCGTAACTTGATCTTTGCGTGTATCGTTGGGTGAGGTTACATTCAATTCAATCTTTATTTATATGGCACTTTTCATACACTAGGTAGCACAAAGTGCCTCACAAAGGATAAAAACAGCAAAGAGAACAAGAGAATCAAGAAAAGGACACACACACATGCATACAACACACTTACACACACACACACCCACACACATAAACAAGCTGAGGCAAGCTGAGACATGGCTGGGCACCGAGACCTGAGGCGAAGGAGACGCCACCTTTGGAGGCCCACCATGCCATACATCGTTAGTAAACTCCGTCCATTTTCATAATTCAGGAGTTCCTTAATAAGCCTCGCAGTAAATGAAAGCATTCGGCAGATCTTGTCAATCAGATGATCCATTTGCAGTTTAAATGTGTGTAAATTGTTCATTCCTTCCAGGTCCCTTTGAGGCGCATGAACAAGATGTTTCGAGGTGAAGATAAAGACTTCCAAACAGGGCGCAGGATGGGCACCTCTTTGCTTTTTCAACTGTCAGCTCATGAAAGAGAATTGGACTTGGTGTTTTTGGACCACAGCTATGCCAAACCATGGAACGCTCACCCAGATGCTAGTAGTGCGCGCCCCACAAGGTCACTGTTTGTTAACCCTCGACGCCAGGTGGAAGCTTCATTGTGAGTTAAAAAGCTCTTACCACGTTTTCTGATCAATGTGGGCAACTCATGCTTTCACTCAGGCGCTCTTCAGTAAATGACCCCAGAATTATCTTTTTCATTCAGTCTTTGCTGCATTTTTTCCACTTTAACTTGATTTCTTTTTTCCCTTAGAGACTCAGAGTCTGTAATAGATGTGGAAACGGTGACACCACTGCCGATTCCCCTTTATGATAATCAAAGAGCCCTCAATGTGATGAAGGAGTGTGAGCGGCATGTTTTGTTAGCTCGCACTGTTGCTGAGAGCCCACCACCCCCTGATGACTGGGAGGAACATATAAACAAGTAATCACACATCTGTGCTTTACTGGACACTCATGATTCATATTTTAAAGTGTGGAAGTAGAAATGTAGGTCTATTTCCACACTTAAAAACACGTGGGCACATAGCAAGGTGGACAGTGAAGGAGCATTGATTTTAACATGCACGATTACTGTGTTTCAGGACTGGATGGTCAATGATTCAGAACAAACTCTTCAATAAAGTTCTGAAAGCTCTGCAAGCTGAAAGACTAGCTCGCTTGGCCATGAAAATGTGGGTTGTCACCATCTTATTACAACAAAATTCTGTTGGGCCTTAGAGCTTAAGCCTCTTTGTTTTGGTATACCGTAAGTTCGATGTCATACAGTGTCTCCAGTTTTCTGTATTGCATAGTAAACATAAGTGTGTTTTTATTCTTTACATTGCTACATTTAAACCGTGGATCATTATAGATTGAGGAATTTCAAATGTAGCACCGAGGTCACATCCCATCGGACGAGGGTTTTTCAAGCAGGAAATGATGCGTTGTTCAAAAAGAATGACTTAGTGATTTGGGGATTAGTGTGATAATGACGGGCTTTTCTCCGACTGCTGTCACTGTAACTTTAGCTGTCTAATGCTTTTTTACCAGTATCTACTGAGGCTTTGCAAGAAAATAGAACATTTTGGATACTCGTGATCATAATTTCTCACAATACTTTTTTTCTATAGGTCTATTCACAAAGAATCGGTCCAGACAATTATAGACATTACTTCTGCTGGACATTGTGTAAAAAGACACACGTCACCAGAACCTGTTACACACATTAGAAAAATATCGTATATCTTAATGCATACATTTGTTTCCACAGCTGGGGTAAATTTTAAGAATTTCCACTTTTGTGTCTTATTCCATAGGCTTCCAACGAGCCGATTTTGCGGAGGATAGCTGTGGATAAATGTGCTCGGAAGGTGCGACATGCATTTGCCAGTGTGAATTGGGACGTGAAAGTGACACAGTGGTTACACACTACCATGATTGAATCCTTAAGTCTGGCAATGCTGGCTGCTTACCTTGATGTGCTGCAGACTCTGAAAAGCAAGGTGAGAGAGGTCAATATTTTTCTACGTGTGACTGCATATTTAGACATCTGTGATGATGAGATCTCATGATCATCTCGGCGCTTTGGCAGGTTCCTCTGTTGATCGACAGAATGCTGCTGACATCAGCCAAGAGCTGTGCTCCAAGTGCAGAAGCCCTGGCTCTGCTACTCAAACGTCCTTGGGACCCTGCTGTTGGAGTTTTGTCCCAAAACAAGCCGGTAAGTTCACCATGTCTGGAATGGAAAAACTTCTTAGTTTGTAATTCATTGAGAAATATTTGTTTACTTAATGTAATAATTGATTTTCTGTTTTTAGAGCAAGCTTCCTGGCTCTCCTCTCATCCTAATAGCACCATCAAGCCCAACCAATCCTGCTCTCCCTACATCACGACGAATGAGATTCTGGCAGTCCCAGCTGTCCTGTTTGGGAAAGGTTTGGGAAAATCCTATCCAGTGGGATGTGGATTTATTTCTTTATTTACGAAGACAGTTGTGTTCAGTCCTTTTAAAGGTGTTTGTCATTTTCAGGTGATCCCAGTTCACTATCATGTGAACAGTAGTGCAAATATTGGTGTTACTCAGTGTTTGGAGCACATGTTGGGAACAGTAAGGGCCAAAGTCATGGAGGTAACATTTAGGGTATATTTCCATATAGATTTATACATAGTACAGGACAAAATGTCAACATTTGTTTAAATATCACAATGTTGCGGTCACTCTTTTGATACGAGTTTGGGTTATTAACCTTAACAGGTTCTGTAGATAGAGGAAGTTGTCTTTTATAAAAATTGTATAAAAGAATATTCATTAGGATTTTACTCTTAAGTCAGAAATTGAAAGATTTTCTCTTTTGTTCCACAATGTTTAGAAGTTGTAGGTATTATAGGATGATAAATATTAGCTATGTCTGAATAAAAGCATAATAGAAATGTACTTATCGACAAGGTAATTCCTAATCTAGAAACTGTGACCAGATTATAGATGACCAGAATGCTTCATGAGTGTTGGCTAGTTCATCTTAGTTTAGAATGTATGATTTATTATTATTATTTATCATATATTTATCAAATGTTTACACTGGAGCCGTGACAAGCATGCAACACTAGCTGTGCATACACTTTTACACATCATTATGTTGCTGTTATGGAAATCAATATTTTCAGGGTTAGGGTTCTATGGCAGTTCTATGTCATTCAGCAAGCAACAGGAAACTTTTGATATTTGATGGGTTTCTGCAACTCTCCTGATTCTGTTTATATTCATTCTCAGGTCCACAGCCATTTTCTCCACAAACCCATTATTCTAGTTGGCTGGAATGCTGGTGCTCTGATTGCTTGTCATGTAAGACTTCCTTCTTTTTCATAGAATTTGATTCTGTAATTTCTTTCTCTGCTAAATATATCGATGTAAATTGTTCTGATACTGGCAAATTTTAGGTGTCTCTTATGGAGTATTTGACCGCTGTGGTGTGTCTTGGCTTCCCCCTACTCACAGTCAATGGACTAAGAGGGGTAAAAAAAAAGAAGATTTTCCTCACTACCCTCATTCTTTCTGTTAAAAACATGTTGGTTTGACTAAAGTCATACTGAATGTTTGTGTCACTTGCAGGATGTGGATGATCCTCTGCTGGACATGAAGACTCCAGTGTTGTTTGTTGTTGGCCAGAATGGACTGCAGTGTAGCATAGAAGGAATGGAGGAGTTCAGAGAGAAGCTGAGGGCAGATAACAGCATGGTGATCGTGGGTGGAGCAGACGACAACCTTCGGTCAGTCCCCTTTAAACAGGTTTGAGATTAAAATCGTATGGGACTATATTTGTTATGTCTTACTTCAAGGGTTTTTGTCACACTTCCACCACAGAATTAATTCTGCAAAGATGAGATCAGAGGGATTGACGCAGACTATGGTGGATCGCTGCATTCAGGTTTATCATTGTAGCTTAGTTCAATTTTCTGTTTTAAACTTTAAAAGAAAATGGGTGATGATGCTTTTCTGCATTAATGTGTAGGATGAGATAGCTGACTTTTTGTCAGGTGTTCTCACGCGGACAGAGGGTCATGGCCATAGCTCTGGAGAGTTGAGAGACCTGGATACAGAAAAGAAAAAAAGACCACGGCGGGAACTTCCTTTTGACATGGATAGAGGACGACCTTCGTCCCCAGCTCTTCGAGTTCCTGTTTCACCATCTGGTTCTGAGGTTAGCTGACATTATATACAATTACCAACATGGTTTTGACTTGCCTATTGCAATCATTAGGGCTGATTATATGAATTGATAAACTTGCCAGGAACTGTTTAATCAATAGTATTTGATTAAGCGTTGAACATTATTTTAATGTTTCTTTTAATATTTGCAAAATGCAAAGTAAATTAATTGAAGATATTATGGCCCAGTGCAAGATGCCAATTACACGATCCTGTGTTTATTTGATGGTGTAGTTGCAAAATAATGAACATTTCTAATTATGATTGTAGGATTTGTCTAGTGTCTGGAACAGTCCCACTTTAAGTCCCAAACCCAAGACACCTGGCCTGTCTCCAGCACAGAAGTCCAGCCTGATTACAGCCACGCAGCTTCTCAAGACTCACATGCAGCGCTCGGGCACCATGCTCACTCACAAACAGGCTCAAGGTCAGTTCATGAAAGGCACTTTACCACTGCACAATATCCCCCCTACATAAAAGGCGTGGTCACAGTGGTACCCTGTTACACCCTGGCACCTCTTCAATGTGGCCAAGGCCTTCACAGCAAGGTGCTGCTGCTGTTGGGTTTGTGCTGCTCTTTCATGATCCAAAGTGTTGAACGCCTTTACTGAAGCTACCGTGAAACTACAGCTGATTGCTACGTTACTTTCTAAATATACATGTTTAAAGTGCCTTTACCATCAAGGAAATATGTTACTGGTTCTTAAAAATGCTGAAAGTCGTGAAGTACTCAACCCTCTATCTAGGTTTTCTGTAGCCAAATCGAGGCAACTCTCCGTTCTGCTACTCGCCGATCATTGCTGTAAAAAGAATCCATTTTATTTTAATAAATGACTTCCAGACAATCCTTTCCGTTCATCCCACTTTGTTCTTTGATGGTCTGGTAATCATCTTTGTTGTTTTGAGCTTGATATCGCATTTACCTCCACTGGTATTCATGAGTGGCCGTCAGCTCAGAAAACTCCTGGTACACCTCATTTTTGGCTCCCAGTGTGTAGCTTCATTCCCTCCTCTGACACTCGGCTCATAAACATTTGTACCTCATTGGTAAACTACAATATTGCCTTCCATGTGACCTTTATTATCTCTTTTGTAACACAGAGAAACTCTTTTGCTGTTGCACCGTTTTAAAAACGGTGGGTTGTGATTTGTCAGTGATGTGAATTCACGAGCAAATCACAGCATTAACAGAACTAACATAATGGTGTCGACTTGGTACCCTTGGAACCCTAACTGAGTAGGTGCCACAAAATACCACCTTTTGAGTAGGTACCTATTCGATCCTGTTACCTCGCGTGGCAAAAGTCTCCCAACCATGCTGTGTAGTGTAATGCCAAGTCCATACTAGTGGAAAAGCAGCATAACACACTTAAATCTGACCACGTCTGCCCCAGTCCTGCCCTGTGATTGGTTGGAACACTTTGGTGTGGTTGGGGGAGCTGGTAGGTTTATTGCAGTTCATGTATTTAATGTATTATTTAATGTATTTAATGGAGGCTCAGTGGCCTACAGTGACCAGCGGTTTTCACTGTCTATAAGACAAGCTAATAACAGTTTGTGTGGAGAGATCTTTAAGTGAGCGTTATTTATTGCGCAATAACCCAGATACAACCTTTTAAAATGACTTGTGAGTAAAATGTGAGAAATGATGAAGTCATGTTCCTAATGGAAAATGACTAATCCTTTCATTCTCTCTTTTTACACCTTTTATTTTCTGACTGTTTCCTGACTCATTCCAGCTCAGTTTGCTGCTTTTATGAAACAAAACATGCTTGTGAGGAAAAATCTTCCTCCTGGCACCCCTCCTTGTATTTTTGGTAAGTGTCTATCTGTCTTCCTTTTCATTTTCTCTGTGGTTTCATTTCTTTATTCTTTCTTTCATCATCCCAATTTTACGCGCCATCCATTTTCCACCACTATATCCCACAATTTTATGTACCTCCTATATTTGATTGTAAAATAAGTCTTTTATAATTTCTTGTGTCCTTTAGTTCCAGTATCCCCTGATCAGATGGAGGGCTTAGACAAAGATGAATTAAAGAGCCATGGCAAGAGGAGACAGACACCAAGTCCCACATCAAGCAGAGCCACCAAGAGAGCCAAGATCAAGGTCACTATAGTTTCCCAAAGCGAGTCCACAGGGGGCACTGTTAGTCCAAGTGCACAGGAAGGTAAAAACCGGACTGCTTGTTACTTAGCAAAAAGTCCAAATGCTGTCGATCACTCTGTCATCATAATTTTTCCCCACAGCAGGACTTTCAGGGAAGCCTGTGACAGTGGGACAAACAGTTGCTGGAGCCCAGGAGCTCTCTGGACTTCTTACAGGTCAGCGGTACGTAGGCTGCACATTCAGCATAGAGCACTAACACCCCTGTCCATTTCTGCACCCATGCCAACTTGCTCCTTATTGGATGAAAATGTGTGGTGCAGAGAGATTGATTAGTGGTGTACGCAGAGGTTGATAATGGTGACCATACAGCACTTACTGGGTTAGCTTCTGAGTAGATTGGTGGTTATGTGTGTTACTGCAGGTCTGCTAGTCTCTCAGAGATGTCTGGTGCCTTGTCCCCAGGCTCCAGTTCAGTCAACAGTGTGCCGCTTTGCATGGTGTCAGTTTCCTCCACACCAATCCAGGCACAAGCTCCGGCTACTGCCCAAGGTACCTGTTCTGTCCTGCCCTGCACATCTGTTTGCATCCTCAAACTGTGCGGCTAATTGCTGGGCTGTGCCACCAACACATGGTGCAGCCCTGACTACATTCTAGAAATGGGTTCATGATTTCAACATTCACGGAGACTAGTGTGTCAGGACAACATGTTAAATTATACATCATTGATCACCTCTTGCGCCATCACTTTTTGTCAGTCTGAGGAGTACCTGTATAACATACTGTAAATTCCGCACTATAACGCGCACCTGACTATAAGCCACACCATGCAAATTTAATAAAATTTACGAAAAAATACACATAAGCCACACGTGACAATAAGCCGCAGATGGCCAGTTTAAAACATGAGATCTTTATGGTACAAAGGAAGATTATTTTAAATGTTTGATTACTAAACACGGCAGTAACTCAGCTGTAAAATGACATTACAGTAACATGCTGGTTTAAAAAAATAAATAAAAAAGAGCCTACCAGCTGTTGATCATTAGCCTTTAACTTAAAAGCTGCATCGTCAGCATTTCTTTGTGTGATCCATGACGAGGGTGTGGACATGAAGTGCAAAAAGACTGTTCAAAACACAAACTAGCATTGAGGAAGTCATAAAATTCCATAAATAAGCTGCAGGGGTCAAAGCGTGCTTATAGTTTGGAATTTACATGTGCTATGTCTGTATGCATGCATTTGCACATATAGATACATCAATTTACTGTCCCTGTATTTGTGTCCAGCACCACCCACAAGCACTCTGCTTCAAGGCCTAAGTTTCAGTCTTCAGGAGATCATCTCCAAACCTCCTAGTTTACTCTCAGCAGCAGCCCACACAGACTGCACCCAGGTACTGTTCTTTTTAAATCTATTTTTGTGATGTATTTTTAATCTAATCTTTACTCAGAAGGACGGCCATTTTTAAGCATTTAGTAAATATTCTAACATTGGAAATATTCAGAATGATTGCATTGTTCCAGTGCTTGTAGGATGAAGTCTGAGCAGTGTTTGCTCATGGAGTTGTATCCACACTTGTTGGTGATCTAGAAAAGAGAATGGCTCATCTGTAGGAGAGAGAACATTCAAGAATTTATGTCCATCAAATATTTTGTGTGGCCTTCAAATACCCATGAAAGAAGCAACGAAGGTCCGGTCTGACTGGCAGAAGGCTAACGAGTGGAGAACATGAATTCTTTCTGTGTGACATCCAAACCAAAATTTAGAGTGCAGATCAGAAATTTTCTTTATCCTGCATCCGTACCTTGGATGATGAAACGGTGCAACAGAATTCCATTTAAAAAAGCAGTTCATGTATTTTAAATGCCAGTCTGTGGTCTTCAGACACATTACGAGAGTAAGACGTAGTGGGACCAGATGTAGTTTATCCTAATGTTTATGAATGTGTTTCTTTGTAATTTCTCTCCATAAAAGAAATGTAGCAGCCCTCTAAAAAAAGACTGAAGTATTCTGTTTACTCTAGAAGTGCTGTTTAATATTTTACATGAGTGTTTTTGTATTAAGAATATACCAACGTACTAAAATATATTTTATTATCATTTTTTGCTCCTGTCTATTTAGAGAACATGAAAGTGACTTATTTACATTTATAAATCTCTTCTTTTCTAGCCAAAGGCAATTTGTGGCAAGCCACAGGGTCCGGTTCTGACCTCTACTGGTACCAGCAGCAGCACTCTGCTCCGGGCAGTACCTGTGGTCACCACAGGGGGCGTGATGAAGACCACCGCCATCCATCAGCTTCTAACCAATGGTGGGCTCGCCAAGCTTGCCAGCAGCTTGCCTGGGTTGGCACACATGAGTACTCAGGCTGTTGGTTTGTCTCGAGCTGCCAAAACACAAAGGCCTCGTTGAATATTAAGGGTCCAATCATCCTTTGAAGAAGGTAGATTAAGGAAGTGTGGAGGACGGCTGCAGTAGAGAAGAGCTCGTTTGCCTGGAGCTGTTGAGCAAGAGAGGGCAGATCAGCGGCAGACATTTTGTATTTTTGTTCATACAATTGTGAATTGAGCCACAAAGTCGAACTTTGAAAGATCAGTCAATCTCTGTAAAATCCAACAGTCGAGGGCATTTTTGGATCCCACATCGTTTTGAAGTTCTTTTGGGGTTATTTTTGGTGTTGGATGTTATGTAACATTTTGTTAACCCATTATTAGGTCATTTTCTTCGAGTATCAATAACTGAATGGGAACATGGATGTGTAAATTAATTAATGCATAATTTCCAGGCTCTATTCTGATGTTACAATAAATCAAATTAAACTCATGTTTTCATTGCTTTTTTCCGTCCCTGTGAACAGTTTCCCATTTAAAGTTAATGTTTATTTCCCAGTGTTGATTTAAACGGGTAACTGAACCACAGAGCGGAAAACGTATTTGTATGTCATTATGAAAACCATGCTAAAGTCCATTTTTAGTGTATCTTGAGGTTAGC
>NC_042305.1:20000739-20018239 GCF_901000725.2 Takifugu rubripes | reverse complement strand
TCTTTTTTCGGGGGGGCGATAAACGTTCGAAAAATGTCTTTCTTAATTTTTCCCACACGGTAAAGTTTTGGTTATTTCTGAAAAGTTGCATCCTGCTGTTTGTAGCAAATCTTCTTCTGTCCTTTAAAGTGTCTCCAGCTGTCTGCAAACAAAGGAAAAAGAAACTTTAGTGCAGAATTCGGATCCTTTTTAATGACCATTTTGTCGCTGTACCAATAGTTTTCCACTGGCTTTTCACAGATGGGCTAAAACAAAGCTTGTTTAAGAAGAGACAAAAGTACAGCGGTTCTTTGAAATGATACACCAATAAATGTGATGACACTTGTCACGTGGCACTGGATAAAAATGTCTGTTTTACCTCTCCTGACCATAAACCGGTCTATGTCTGGTAAAAGTAGATCCAAATTGCTCTTCTGATCTTTCATTTGCGTGCATTTGTATGAGTACAATGAATTAAATGTCTTGCCAAATCCCTCTGGGAGAGCAGCCTGGTGAAAGTATTCCAGGTTCCAGATAAAGACAGTTGATCTCAGTTTACGTGATTGAAAGTATTCCAGGTTCCAGATAAAGACAGTTGATCTCAGTTTAAGTGATGAAAGTATTCCAGGTTCCAGATAAAGACAGTTGATCTCAGTTTTAATGATGAAAGTATTCCAGGTTCCAGATAAAGACAGTTGATCTCAGTTTAAGTGATGAACGTTTCCAGGTTCCAGATAAAGACAGTTGATCTCAGTTTAAGTGATGAAAGTATTCCAGGTTCCAGATTAAGACAGTTGATCTCAGTTTAAGTGATGAAAGTATTCCAGGTTCCAGATAAAGACAGTTGATCTCAGTTAAGTGATGAAAAGTATTCCAGGTTCCAGATAAAGACAGTTGATCTCAGTGTAAATGATGAAAGTATTCCAGGTTCCAGATAAAGACAGTTGATCTCAGTTTAAATGATGAAAATATTCCAGGTTCCAGATAAAGACAGTTGATCTCAGTTTAAGTGATGAAAGTATTCCAGGTTCCAGATAAAGACAGTTGATCTCAGTTTAAGTGATGAAAGTATTCCAGGTTCCAGATAAAGACAGTTGATCTCAGTTTAAGTGATGAAAGTATTCCAGGTTCCAGATAAAGACAGTTGATGTCAGTTTAATGATGAAAGTATCCAGGTTCCAGATAAAGACAGTTGATCTCAGTTTTAAATGATGAAAGTATTCCAGGTTCCAGATAAAGACAGTTGATCTCAGTTTAAATGATGAAAGTATTCCAGGTTCCAGATAAAGACAGTTGATCTCAGTTTAAATGACCTAAAGTCCTGAAAGTCTTTCTGCGGAGGACTCAAGTCCAATTCACAGCTTGGCTCTTTGAATCTGCTGCCTGACTTTAAGTTTTCTTCCAAATTCCTTTCATGAAATGAACTATCCAGGGAGGCTTAAAGACTGCACTGTGGCTGAGTTTTTTGTAGTTTGAATAAACACAGCAAAGGTTAGATTGCAAAAGTTCTTTGTCCAATGAAGTCATCACTGAAGATGTTACTTCCTGTTTTGCTTCAGCGTTTAACTTGGGTGATTCAAGGCACCAGTGTTTTGCATCATCTGAGTAGATTTACTGGATATAGATGTGCTGTTTATCTGATTTCCTAATGTCACTCTTGTGTGTGTTGCTAATTTGCAGACAGCCAGTGGTTGTTAACCTGCACAGATTACTCGTCTGCTTTGTCGGCCTGCTTTTCCTGCCATGATTATGCAAAATGGAAGATCGTTCTAACATTCTATTTGTTCTCTGTTAGTTATGCCAGAGACTATATTTAATATACTCCCACTAGTGTAGGGTCAACTGTTTTTTGATTATTTTCTTTATTTTCCCATCATGCACTGCAAAGTGTGTCTCTGTAATTCTGGAACATTGAAGTCAGCGTTTTTGTTGTCCACCTCCTCCCCCCTGATAGAGTTTACATCTGTGTGACGCTCTCATGCTCGACCCTTTACTCGACTTACTGTATGCAGTCATTTCTCCACTTTGAAAGAAAGGAAAACAATTCTATCACTCATCTGAATGATAAATTAAACGGACATAAAAAGACTCCTGTTGGTGTCTTATCCCCGTGTCAGAAGGTATCCAAAAATATTCACCTTTGCTCGGAAATAAATAACGAGATTAGAAAAAATTCCATTGATTTGGGTGAGCGGAGAAATAACACTGAAGCAACTCCATCTGTTTAGGAATTAAACCAGTGGAAAATTCCTGAGTTTGCAGAACTTAAATCTTGGCAACATCCCAGAGACTTACTTAAGACTCTGGCAACTGTTGGGATTTAGATCCACTCACTATTTTACAAAAAACGGATGAAAAATAGTCCTTATCTGTAAAAGTGTTGACGTGCATATAGCCTATAAAACTAATATATTAATCTAATTAAAGATTCCAAAGACAGCTTTGTCTGCCTGTGCCATCATCTGCATTTTCAACCTATGACTTTACTTCTGTTCTTGGTCTCTTGTTCTCTTATTGAAGTAGGGTTTTCTCTCTCCTTCATGGTTCAAACACTTTACAGGAACTCTAGGTCATTCAGCTTAGAAAGGCCAACAGAAAACACATCTGGGAGGTGTCACAGCAGCCGAGGAGAGGCGAGTGCAGGCCATTCACGAAGGCTCAGGGAATCTTATCCAAATTTGGTTATTGCAAGTTGTGTCCTTCACTGTATGGATTTCTGACTTTCCTGGCATTTGGGTCATTCCTTTTGCAACATTTTAGAAGTTGAATCAATGAAGAGTCATTTCTGATTAGAAGTTAATTGTTAACCTACACAACACTTTAGCTTCTTTATATCTGCTAGAAGTGATTCGTCCTAAAATTGCATATTTAATTCTAACACATGGCTTGGGTTACGTTTTCTGGCATGAACAGAATTATTGTTGATTTAAGTTTTTGTTTGTTTGTTTTGAGGGTTATTTTTAGGGTTAGGGTTTTTTATTTATTTATTTATTTAAATAATACGCAAGACAAATGGCACCTTTTAGCTAGCTGCAGCCCCCAGTCCTGTAGTGGGATGGGGTCCTCTGTGGGACCCTAATATGCCTGTGAGCAACACTTGAGCAGCTACTTTCCTTTTATCGTGGTATTCAGGCGGTATCGTTGAGCCCACGCTGTTTGTTTTTTTACATGAGAAGACCCGAGCCAGTTCTCTCTGCAGGCTTCAGGTCATTAGGGTGCAAATCTATTGGCATAATCTCAGTGCATTAGTTGAAACAATATGTTTGTTGTTACAAGTACGTAATAATTATCCATAATCTTCCATTGCATCAATGGAGGATGCAAAAAATCAAATTTAAGAGCGCTCATTTAAATGGACTTTATATGACTATATTGAGTGTTAATGTCAACAATTTTCTTTGCTTCATACTTCTAAATTAGTCAAAGATCTGTTGCCTCATACTTTATGCATTTAATATTCATTTGTGCATATGCAGGAGTTCATTAAAATTGGGAGGTAGTGATCAACACACATGTTTGTAAAAGGTGAAAGTCTGACAAATGAATTATTCATCGATATAAGGGGCTCAACACTGTATTGTTGCCATTAAAACAGAAATGTTCTGTGAGTTGGGGTGTATCAGCAGCAGGAATGAGCCGCAGGATGGAATCAGATAATGAGCTTGATGGAGTGTGAAATGTTAAAGGTGAGTCTTGCTGTGTCCTCTGCATTTAAAGCCACTTACAGTTGTAAGTAATAAGACTTAAGCTTTTCTTTGGCAACTGTGAGTCACTTTTGATCTCAAATTTCTTCTGGTGAAGTTTCAGTCTTGTACTGAAAACAATTAGATCATTTGCTAATATATTAGTAGACTTTGTGCCTTCACGGGCCTCGGCTGAGTACATCTCAGCAAAATAACTTGATTTCACATGGTTGTTTCTATGGCGATGCAGAAGGCACCAATATACAGTTTTTTATACATGTTTTTCATGACATTCTATAGCAAGAAGCATGATATATCTATGCCCTTTGCCTGTATTCTTCTTACAAAAGCTGTTCTGTTTTTCCATGTAGTGTTTGGAGGGTTTCTCCCAAACTAGTCAGTATGGTGGAGAAGGTTGGTGCAGAATGAAACCTGAAAAGTGATACTTTGGACACTATAGTTGTATGCCTATACTGTCATCAGATGGTGATCACCTTAATGCCACACTTTGGCTACCATTGAAATTCAAATGGAATGTTACTTACCAAACACTGTGAAAGGCGGTGCCACGGTATTGTAATGCATTCCTACATATTGGCCAGGCTTTGTCACCATTGGGTCATGTATAAAGAGACGGTCTCCATAAGCACAGCGAGCAGTAAATATGCAGCAGAGGCAGTCTCACTCTTAATATAGGCTGCCTTTGGAATCTCTTCAAGCTTAGTAGTGATATTTGTGCATGTTTCAGTGGCAGATGTTGTGGTTTGGTGTTCACACAAGAAGATTTATTAGCAAAGTCCCGGAGTATTTGACACTGGTGGAGGTCGCGGTTAGGGCACAAATGACTGAATCCCGTTAATCAATGGGATTAATTTGGCTGAGATCTGATGTGTAATCTGACAGCACTGATTGATGGGGTCAGTCTGAGATCAGAAGGATTATATTGAGTTGGATTACATTAAATTGATGGGTAGTGCTAACTTATTTTCACATTAAATATAAAAATAAATCAAAAGCTATTTTTTCACAAGTGCAATACATTCATGACACACATTTCTATGATTCTTTTCCTGTTTTCCTGAATAAAACTTGAACTAAAATGTAGTTTTATTATGTGTTCTGTCCAGAGATTATCACTCCAGCTGTTGTGATTTTGATTATGAAAAAGGCTTGGCAAGTGATGGAGCATGATCCTCTAAGGTAATCATGAAATCTGCCATATTTACTGGGTTTTTCCATCTAAAATACCCAAGTCTTTTGACTTCATGTCAATACAGAAATGTCTAGACACTCACCCTCATCCCATTTTTTCAGTCTATGCTCAATCCCAGCCTAGATTTGTGTACTAAAGAATGCTGAAGACCATGTGTGTGTGGATAATTATAGTCAGGCAGGGGGAATTCATTCAATATCCTTGTGAGTCCTTCCATAAACCTGCCACTGCGTCTCCAAGACGACTGCTGTGCATGGGGGAGTCTTAAAGCCAGCGGGCCATGCATTTGCTCACTTCAATCGCCCCTGTTGTCTGAGAACAATGGTGCTACAGATTAAGCGGTCTGCCTTCATCAGAGTAACGTCTGATTAGGAGAAGACTCCTGTCACCCTTCGGAGCCAAATCTGAACCTGGTTTACTCTTAATCACAGTCTGACACCGCATGTTCGTTAAAAATGAAACTGCACATTAAGCTTTTAGATATAGAAGAAGTCAAAGGGTTCTGAATATGTTTTTTATTCAACTCTTATGCAACATCAATTTTAATTAAGTATTTGTCCGCTGTATTTAAAAAAGGTAAACATAGACTATAAAAGGTATGCTTCCCTAGCAAGTGTGCCTGTCTTATGACAATGACACATGGTTACCTTTAGAAATGATCAGCGTTCTTGGCACTATCTTTCTGGTTCGGAGCTGATTGTGACTTTTTTCGAAGGGATTTAGACAAAGTGGTGTTTTTTTCTGTTTGAAAGCACAAATTAGGAAATCCTTTTGACCTCCTGAGTTTAACCCTGTCCCCAGTTCATGCTCATTCTTGCTAACAGTGGTCTTTTTAAATGGCTTCTAATCACCCAAACAGCCATCTTCTACGCATGCACTCACATATTCGGTAGGCTTTGTTAAGTTTGTTCGTTGCTGTTTTAAACTTGTAGTAAGTCTTTTTTTGCAATTTCTTTTTTGGATGGAAGCTTAAATAAGTTTAAAGAATCACTGATTCTGACTCTTGAGAAGCCTTTCTGTAAATAGTTCCCATTAACTGTACAGTTGAGTGGTTGCCCAGGAGTTCCCCTGGAGTTGGTCTGCTCTCTACCACATTAACTCCCAAAATTGTTCAGATGGCACTCGTCTGTGTTTTTTAACTCTATTTTAACTGCTCTATCTATTCAGGGCTACTGGTTACATGTTACTTATTCCTTTTCTCCTGAGTTGACATGGTAGGACCACATTGCATAAAAACCCCAACACCCCTCCACCCTCTTTCAAACTCCTCTCCAACTTCTGCTTACAAGCGGGGCCATAAATGCTCCAGGCATGCTGGTGTTAAAAGCTTGTAAAGCTCAGCTCTGTCTCACCCTGCAGAGAAGACGAGCCTATCCTTCATAGAAACAGGCCGTTTACTTCAGAACCCCATAAAGAACATTCCTCAGTTATAAACCTTGCTTATTTTCTTTCTTCTTGCCCTAATTATGGAGCTGTTACTTGTACAAGGCACCCCGCATTACCTCTTCCAGACAACATCGTTGTGCCACATTTGCTAAAATTCATTAAGCCATCAATTCCATCTAAGCACAGTGAGGTTTTTGATAACACCTTGACGGAGGGATTCCTCGATTAATTGCTTCACAAAATGCAGACATCTATTTTCATAAATCTTTCTATTCCAAGGCAAGGAGAGTAAAGATCTATTTATTTTTGACTGTGCCGCTACGCATCCTCCTACTCAGTCTGAGAAGCAGGAAGCGATCCGAGCTACTCGCATGGATGCTTCCGATTAAAACTCTCTCACACTCGCCATCAACGTCTGTTTCTTTCAGCTGCCTTTCTGGGAGACATCGCCCTGGATGAAGAGGACTTGCAGATGTTTAAGGTGGACAGAATAATAGACTGGGCTCAGAGAACGATCAAGATTATTAATCACACAGAATCAGGTAAGAACGTCAGAAGTAACACATTCAAAATTTCCCCCTAGTTATTGTTAGTATTTAAAAGGCTTTGTTATATCTTGGTTTTCTTAAACGCAGCATTTAAGAAACAGCTGTGACTCAGTGGAGAAATGGATTTCACAAACCTGTTAAGATTAAGATGCATGATGATGGTGGAGCTACATGGTGATGGTGGAGCTTCATGGTGATGGTGGAGCTTCATGGTGATGGTGGAGCTTCATGGTGATGGTGGAGATGCATGTTGATGGTGGAGCTTCATGTTGATGGTGGAGCTTCATGTTGATGGTGGAGCTTCATGGTGATGGTGGAGCTTCATGGTGATGGTGGAGCTTCATGGTGATGGTGGATGGTGGAGCTTCATGTTGATGGTGGAGCTTCATGGTGATGGTGGAGCTTCATGGTGATGGTGGAGCTTCATGGTGATGGTGGAGCTTCATGGTGATGGTGGATGGTGGAGCTTCATGTTGATGGTGGAGCTTCATGTTGATGGTGGAGCTGCATGTTGATGGTAGAGATTCATGTTGATGGTGGAGCTTCATGGTGATGGTGGAGCTTCATGGTGATGGTGGAGCTTCATGGTGATGGTGGAGCTTCATGGTGATGGTGGATGGTGGAGCTTCATGGTGATGGTGGAGCTTCATGGTGATGGTGGAGCTTCATGGTGATGGTGGAGATGCATGGTGATGGTGGAGCTTCATGGTGATGGTGGAGCTTCATGTTGATGGTGGAGCTTCATGGTGATGGTGGATGGTGGAGCTTCATGTTGATGGTGGAGCTTCATGGTGATGGTGGAGCTTCATGTTGATGGTTAGAGATTCATGGTGATGGTGGAGCTTTCATGGTGATGGTGGAGCTTCATGGTGATGGTGGAGCTTCATGGTGATGGTGGATGGTGGAGCTTCATGTTGATGGTGGAGCTTCATGTTGATGGTGGAGCTGCATGTTGATGGTAGAGATTCATGTTGATGGTGGAGCTTCATGGTGATGGTGGAGCTTCATGTTGATGGTGGAGCTTCATGGTGATGGTGGAGCTTCATGGTGATGGTGGATGGTGGAGCTTCATGTTGATGGTGGAGCTTCATGGTGATGGTGGAGCTTCATGGTGATGGTGGATGGTGGAGCTTCATGGTGATGGTGGAGCTCATTTGATGGTGGAGCTTCATGGGTGATGGTGGAGCTTCATGGTGATGGTGGAGCTTCATGGTGATGTTGGGAGATGCATGTTGATGGTGGAGCTTTCATGTTGATGGTGGAGCTTCATGGTGATGGTGGATGGTGGAGCTTCATGTGGATGGTGGAGCTTCATGTTGATGGTGGAGCTTCATGGTGATGGTGGAGCTGCATGTGGATGGTGGAGCTGCATGTGGATGGTGGAGCTGCATGTTGATGGTGGAGCTTCATGTTGATGGTGGAGCTTCATGTTGATGGTGGAGCTGCATTGTGGATGGTGGAGCTTCATGTTGATGGTGGAGCTTCATGTTGTGGTGGAGCTGCATGTGGATGGTGGAGCCTTCATGTTGATGGTGGAGCTTCCTGTTGATGGGTTGGAGCTGCATGTGGATGGTGGGCTTCATGGTGATGGCGGAGCTTCATGGTGATGGTGGGAGCTTCATGGTGATGGCGGAGCTTCATGGTGATGGTGGAGCTTCATGGTGATGGTGGATGGTGGAGCTTCATGTTGATGGTGGAGCTTCATGGTGATGGTGGATGGTGGAGCTTCATGTTGATGGTGGAGCTGCATGTGGATGGTGGAGCTTCATGGTGATGGTGGAGCTTCATGGTGATGGTGGAGCTTCATGGTGATGGTGGAGCTTCATGGTGATGGTGGAGCTTCATGGTGATGGTGGATGGGTGGAGCTTCATGTTGATGGTGGAGCTTCATGGTGATGGTGGATGGTGGAGCTGCATGTTGATGGTGGAGCTTCATGGTGAACGGTGGAGCTTCATGTTGATGGTGGAGCTTCATGGTGATGGTGGAGCTGCATGTTGATGGTGGAGCTTCATGGTGATGGTGGAGCTTCATGGTGATGGTGGATGGGGGAGCTTCATGTTGATGGTGGAGCTTCATGGTTGATGGTGGAGCTTCATGGTGATGGTGGAGCTTCATGGTGATGGTGGATGGTGGAGCTTCATGTTGATGGTGGAGCTTCATGTTGATGGTGGAGCTGCATGTGGATGGTGGATGGTGGAGCTTCATATTGATGGTGGATGGTGGAGCTTCATGTTGATGGTGGAGCTTCATGTGGATGGTGGAGCTTCATGTGGATGGTGGAGCTGCATGTGGATGGTGGAGCTGCATGTGGATGGTGGAGCTGCATGTTGATGGTGGAGCTTCATGTTGATGGTGGAGCTGCATGTTGATGGTGGACCTTCATGTTGATGGTAGAGATTCATGTTGATGGTGGAGCTTCATGTTGATGGTGGATGGTGGAGCTTCATGTTGATGGTGGATGGTGGAGCTTCATGTGGATGGTGGAGCTTCATGTGGATGGTGGAGCTTCATGTGGATGGTGGAGCTTCATGTTGATGGTGGAGCTTCATGTGGATGGTGGAGCTTCATGTGGATGGTGGAGCTTCATGGTGATGGTGGAGCTTCATGTTGATGGTGGAGCTTCATGTGGATGGTGGAGCTTCATGTTGATGGTGGATGGTGGAGCTTCATGTGGATGGTGGAGCTTCATGTTGATGGTGGATGGTGGAGCTTCATGTTGATGGTGGAGCTTCATGTGGATGGTGGAGCTTCATGGTGATGGTGGAGCTTCATGTTGATGGTGGAGCTTCATGTGGATGGTGGAGCTTCATGTTGATGGTGGATGGTGGAGCTTCATGGTGATGGTGGAGCTTCATGTTGATGGTGGAGCTTCATGTGGATGGTGGAGCTTCATGTTGATGGTGGATGGTGGAGCTTCATGTGGATGGTGGAGCTTCATGTTGATGGTGGATGGTGGAGCTTCATGTTGATGGTGGAGCTTCATGTTGATGGTGGAGCTTCATTTGCTGCAGTCGAGACCGTGTGCAACCACTCTTAATGGATCTCATACCAAAGCTTAGGGTTTAATTTTTGAATTGCTTAGCTAAACACTTAGCTTTACAACTGTACCGTTCCGAAGATCTTCAGAGAATCATCTACGCAGGTGCGTCACATCGGTCTGTTCACACATGCAACAAACAGCAGAAGAATGTCTGCATCAGATGTGTTCACACATGTTGGGATGGTCTGGAGAGTCTGAACAGCAGGTGGAGGTGTGGGTGGAGCAAGCGTAGTCCTAGAGGCACGAGCATTAGTGGTGGGGGCTTCACAGCATTGATAACAGCTTACTTCACCTTTCCATTTGGAAGAATTCTTGCTGTCCCATTGTTAGCATGTTAATATCACTCATCTATTATTTGTATAGCTCTAATTACAGGAGCCATCAGGATTAAATTTAGATTAAAATATAGACTTTTTGTTTTAATAAATCAGTTGCTCAGTACAGAATCCTGATGCAATTTTGAATTCAGTCCACAGGTGAATTGGGCACCCAAGGGAAATGTATGGAGACTCTGGGAGTCGTCCCAAAGGGATCAATAAAGTTGAGTTGAAGTTAAAGTTAAGCACATTTCTCTGTGAAGGTTTTGGTTTTAGGTTATTTGTTGTTAGGGTTAGCGTGGACTGAAAGAATCTTAAACGTTCTGATTACAGCTCCTCAACCATGATGAGCCCATTTCAGTTTAAATAAAAGCTCGACTTCACTTTGCTCATGCAGAGAAACTCTCAATATTTTACTTCTGCTGTTTCCGTGCCCTATTTAACTTTTCATGGGAACAAAAAGTAGATGACTAAATGAAATCGACGTTTTTGTTAAAACAATATCTAAAAATGAAAGCAGTATGGTTGCCACCCTAACTAGTAAAAGCTCTGTCAGGTGGTTGTGGATTCATCCAGCAGTATTGGAGAGCGAATCCTCCCTTCTCTGAAGTCTATATATATATATATATATATATATATATATATATATATATATAACCTTCAATTTGCTGGTACAGTACACATTACAAACTTTTTATTTCGATTTAAATGATTTCCTGAAGCGCCATTTGCTTTGCATGAACTGAGACAGTCGCATAGTTTTACTGCAAAGTGTTTTTACCAGGAACTTTAAGGATCTAAGTTGCTCCATTTATATGTTATATATTTATATGTATATTTATGAGTTGCTCCATTTTACTCCTCTGTGGTAATCACATTAACGTCCTGATGCCAGACAGTTGTGGTTTTAGATGAAAGCTTAAAAGGAAAATCTATCTCTCAAGATAACAGATATCTAAATGTATTTTTGGAGAACTACCTGATTCGGGACATAATTGATTTTCTTTTTGGATTCTTGTCTTGTTCATCTCCAGCCTCCACTAGTAAAACTAGTCAAAATAGACATGGTTCACATCGCAGGAAAAGAGCTGCCACTTCCAGACCGGAACGTGTTTGGCCTGAAGTGTTATTCCATATGTCATCAGTGGAAACTTTAGTGGTACGTAACTATTATTATTGAGAATTGATTTGGGGGGGGGGGGGGTCTTTACTGTGCATTTTCATATTATGTAATTTTTTAAATTTGTTTAATTTTTTAATGATAGAACTTTTAATTGGATATATTTATGATATTGCTGCAGTTCTAAACGATGAGGCATATATTCATATTCTGACAGCACAATTCACAATTTTCAAAAATTCTTGATCCAATTCTGCATCTTATTAAAAGTTATTAATGTGTGTGTGTGCGTGCGTGCGAGCGTGTGTGTGTGTGCGCGTGCGTGCGAGCATGTGTGTGTGCGCGAGCGTGCGAGCATGTGTGTGCGTGCGAGCATGTATGTGTGTGTGTGTGTGTGCGTGCGTGTGAGCATGTGTGTGTGTGCGTGCGTGCGAGCATGTGTGCGTGCGAGCATGTATGTGTGTGTGTGTGTGTGTGTGTGCGTGCGTGGTGTGAGCATGTGCCTATTTTTGTATGATCTCAGCCCTCTGCCCTCGTATTTAGGCAGTCAGCGGGCGATATTCCGTCAGGCCATGCGGCACTGGGAGAAACACACCTGCGTAACCTTTATAGAGAGGACACAGGAGGAGAGCTACATTGTGTTTACCTACAGACCATGCGGGTGAGTTTTTGGGAGATTACTCCTATATTACTCCTTATTGAAGACTAGCTTAACTCTGGGAAGCATTTTTTTACTGGTTTTGGTTTTGCTGTTGCTAAACTCTACACTCTAAAGTGTAGACCATTTACAAAAATCATTTGTCAGGCAATCAATTGAATTTAGTGATTTCTTTTAGCCAATGATATTCATCGTTCAAAAAAATTAAAAGAAAGTTTAAAAAAGTTCTCTATTCAACTATTGACCTTTACTGTTGAGATGAGATGACGTTAGCCACATGGGGGCAGGCCTCCATCTATCCTGTGCAAAGTTCAAGGTGTCGCAGGAGAGGTTGGTCGGCCTTCCAGACAGGCCGTCTGGCCCGCTGGACGGTGATTTGTGTGCCTGACAGTAAACCCTAACCTTACCACAGTAAACCCTAACCCTACCACAGTAAACCCTAACCCTACCACAGTAAACCCTAACCCTAACCCTACCGCAGTAAACCCTAACCCTACCACAGTAAACCCTAACCCTAACCCTAACCCTCACCCTAACCCTACCGCAGTAAACCCTAACCCTACCGCAGTAAACCCTAACCCTACCGCAGTAAACCCTAACCCTACCGCAGTAAACCCTAACCCTACCACAGTAAACCCTAACCCTAACCCTACCGCAGTAAACCCTAACCCTACCGCAGTAAACCCTAACCCTACCACAGTAAACCCTAACCCTAACCCTACCGCAGTAAACCCTAACCCTACCGCAGTAAACCCTAACCCTACCACAGTAAACCCTAACCCTAACCCTACCGCAGTAAACCCTAACCCTACCGCAGTAAACCCTAACCCTACCACAGTAAACCCTAACCCTAACCCTACCGCAGTAAACCCTAACCCTAACCCTACCGCAGTAAACCCTAACCCTACCGCAGTAAACCCTAACCCTACCGCAGTAAACCCTAACCCTAACCCTACCGCAGTAAACCCTAACCCTAACCCTAACTCTACCGCAGTAAACCCTAACCCTACCGCAGTAAACCCTAACCCTACCACAGTAAACCCTAACTCTACCGCAGTAAACCCTAACCCTACCGCAGTAAACCCTAACCCTACCACAGTAAACCCTAACTCTACCGCAGTAAACCCTAACCCTACCGCAGTAAACCCTAACCTTAACCCTAACCCCTCTAGCACCTGCCATTAGCAGGCGTGTTAATGAATGTCACTGCTGCATGTGCCAATGATGGGTGTGTTAAACAGATCGGATATTCTTTTGACAAGGTTATTATTACATGCTTGGTACACAACATAATAGTTTTAGGATAGTTGAATACCGATCTGTTAAAGGTTTGAGTTTTTGAAAGAAAACATAAAACCTAATTTTGTGCAGAAAACCAATAAATACGAAATATTGTGACTAATAGGCATTAAAGCACACTTTTCTCTTCTCCAGGGAAACTTTCTCTAATTTCCACTCTTGATTTTTTCGGGCAGATTTCAAATGTTGACGTTGCTAAAGCATGGCTGTGCATTGACAGGTGTTGCTCCTATGTGGGTCGTCGTGGAGGTGGGCCTCAGGCCATATCAATTGGGGAAAAACTGTGACAAGTTTGGAATTGTGGTGCATGAACTGGGTCATGTGATTGGATTCTGGCATGAACACACACGGCCTGACAGAGACGAACACGTCAGCATTATTAGGGAAAACATTCAGCCTGGTAAGTTTACAGACCTCTTCGCAATCATGTAGCGAGAACAAAGAAATATGGTTCTAGGCACATCGAATTAGATCCCACAACCATTTTTGTTGAATCTCAGCCTCAGCTATCTATGTTGTGGTCTCATATATCAGAAATTCCCCTACATAAATACATTAAATTGCATTGTCTGTTCATAGTTTTTCCATTGATGTTCTTCTCTTACAGGACAGGAATATAACTTTCTAAAGATGGAGCCTGGTGAAGTGGATTCTTTAGGAGAGGTCTATGACTTTGACAGCATCATGCACTATGCCAGGAATACATTCTCAAGGTAATCACCAAATATGTGGGTTTTTTAAAAATGTGATATTAAAAATGGTGGTAATTAAAAGTCAGGTTTAACTGTTTCACAGCTTTTTGATTATATTCTTTTCTTTAATCTCACAAATGTAACAACTGTACTACAGCTATGCAGTTTAGTATATTTCTCTATTGGCCTCATCTGTACGATGAGTGGAAATAATAACAACATTGGAATCCGAACAATGAGGACATTATGTTTGTATAAAGGTTTAGTGTTGCATCTGTAAGGGCATCAAACTCATAGATTTTCAGGAGAATTATTTTACTACCCTCTGCCAAGATCTCTTTGACTGAAATGGTAAAAAAATCTGTTTTCATGACGACAGGGTCCAAGGTTGAAATGAGATATGATTCCATAAATCTTTAATTTCTTAGTGCTGTATTGATAATACTAATGGTAAGGAGAAATTAAATATGCTCCATAAAATAACTTTGAATCTGACATTTCCATTCCTTTTACATTCTCTTCTTTAAAACTATAGTCAATTAGTGTAGATTTGTTTATTTAAAAGTTTAAAGTGTTCTGACATTATAGAATAGCCTTAATGCATTTTATTTTAATCTGGAATCTCCTACTTTAGTCATTATTTTGATAGTCTATCAGTAATTCACAAACTTTAGCAGTTAGTCTCCTAGTTTAGTCGTTATTGTCTAGAAAACCAAGTAAAGAATGATCACAGGTTTATTCCAGATAGAACAACCGCGGCCTGATCGACTTTCTCACTTAAGTTGTCGCTGGGGCCAAACCAGCAGGGAAGCTTCTTGTAAAAGCTTTGGTTCATCTTATGAATCAGCTCATTAAGCTCCGTTAGACCCCTTCAGGAAGCTTTGGTGATTAGTAGGATGGGTTGGTTACCTAATTTACAACATTCATGATGTCACAGCAAATGTGGGGACTCTCCCATAGACACACAAGAAGTTTGGTAATAAAATGCTAAATGCTAAATAACTTCTAGTTATTTCTACATTATTCCTTTTACATGTTTGAAAGCTTTTGCTCTCTCATGACCAGTTCTTTTACAACTTCTTGATGAAAAGACTATTATTGCTCTAGTTTACCTGCAAATTTGTCATATTTAAACTCACACTTGATTTTGTTGCCAGCTGACCTCATTTCATATTAACGCCAGATGTTTTGCTGCCTTTTTGTATTGCATATTTTCTTAAAAACACCAGAAGAAGAAATCCTCCATAAAAAGCCTCACGACAAGCCCTGTTCTGGGCTCTAGTCTTCAGTCATCTGTGGTGTTGATTTGAGGATTCATTTCCCAGCTGGCTTGTTGCAGGGCCAAAATAGTTCTCTGAGGAGCAGTTGACTCAAAGTCTGTGACTGAGTCTTTAATTTCATTTCAAAAGCATCATGGCTCTCAACGTGCAGCATTTTCTCAGGGAGTTGTCTGTGTACATGAGAGCTAACAAATATGTTAGTGAAATACTCGGGCTCCATCTCTGACGTGTGCAGGATGTGACCTCAGTGTTGCGCATGAACTTGCATTCTGACCTTCAGTTGCATGCATAAACAAAAGGAGGGAGTGTTTCACACAGCTGCAGGCCTGCTATAGAAAGTTCTGCCTATTTAGGAATTTGAAGGTCTTTAGTCAGCCAAAGTTGGTGGTGAAATATGATCTGCGAGCACACATGGGACACGATGCAAGTGCACTTTCTAAACACTATCGTCTCAGTTTGGAATCAAAACCAGCTCTGTGTCGGCCTTTTTTTTCCTTTTTTCCAGATGTATACATATTCTTTCTCCCCACCCCCAGCTAGCTCATGCAATCTTTTAAGGTTGAGGGCCTCTTCACATGTCAACTTCCATGTTGTCATGGCAATCACCTTGTGGAAAGCTGACAGTGAATCTTTATAGAAATAGCCCATATACAGAAATATATGTCTGCCCCTATGCATTGAGTTCATAAAGCCACTTTACAGAAAAATGTTGAACCTATTTCATCCAACAGGATTTATGTTTTTCAAATATAGAAGAGAACTTAGAACAGAAGAAAAGAGTAATAACTATGGTAAACTGATGTAACTGTCCTTCCTTTGAGCTACTGTTTTATTTGCCATGTAAGAATGTAGCATGGCAGAACCATGAAGGTTTTGATTATTCCTGATTAAAGATTTGATCTGACACATTGTAGTAACCCACAGTGCTGAAGCGTGTTGCTATGATGTTCAGCGTCCAGCTCTGGTGTTTGGTTAGGGTTAGGGTTGGTGTTTGAGATGGTGCTTGATCAATATGAGCGTCCGTAAGAGAGAGCATGGCTGCCAGTGCTGTATCAACAGACAAGGCTCTGCTTTCAGCTCTGCAGAGGTGAATCAATTTCTTCTTGGACCTGTGTCTTTCTTTGTTTGCCTGGATGTTTGCTTCATGTTTTACAGTAAATCACCGTGGGAAGCCAGGGCCTTTGCCGTGGCTTGTTCAGATAATTTCATGCCCTTCTTCTCTTTTGCCACATTGCCTGGGGACAAGCAAGTCTTATCCTTAGTGCTTTTTGTTTCGGGCATGTTACCCAACCCACAGCTCTGCATTCCCCCTCCTGTGCTGCAGAGATATTCTGTTAGGAAGGGTGCATGGAGCAGTGCCAACCCAAATAGAGACCTGCCAGTGTACCCTTTGTCTGCTCTGACACTGGCTGGAGTGGCATATGGGCTCCCCAAAGCTAAAGACAGACAGGCAGGGTCGAAACTGTTAGGCTGGGCTCCTGTGTTTGCTCATGCCTGGTGTTGATAGGCATGTCTCTATGGGAACCAACAGGCTAAACTTTCATTTAAATGGAGATACTAAACTTGTAAAGATTGTGAAAAGACATTCTTTACTTGGTCATCTCTAGAGCTATAATTACAGCAAACAGTAATTAATGGTCTGATCATGTTTTTGACCAATTTGAGATACTGTAATTATATTAAATATTTACAAGTTTTTACAGCTTTCACAGTTTTGCTCACACAGTAAAACTGCTTTTAGGTTTATTTTCATCTGTGAAAGAAAGTGACCAATGATCCATTTTCACTTAAAAAACAAACTGTGAGCCCAATCTTGAGTGTTTGAAGTGCTTACAAATGTTCATCTGGTTTATTTTAGAATAAGGATCACACTGTTTAGAAAAGAAATACTCAAATTCCTTCAAATCTTAAAAATTCTTCAGCACACGTCGAATTTCACTACTCTAAATCATGTGATTAGAAACTGGGGTAATTACAAAAGTTGATTATTCATGTGTTCATTAGCAACACTTATATCCTAATTCAAGATTCAAGAGTACTTTATTGATCCCTTTAGGGGGTGTCCACCAGGGAAATTAGCAAAGAAACTAGTGGCCCGTACGGGCCTAACCCTAACCTAATGGTGATTATAGGCTTGGGTCAAGTCAATAAAACAACCTTTTCATTCATTGTTGTTGTTTTAGAGTATCCTTAAAATGTCAATTTGGTCTTAAAATATATGTGATATTCATCTCAATTTGTACTACGTTTCTTTATTTTTTCAGGTCCCCTAAATTCAAAATAA
>NC_042305.1:19973887-19998887 GCF_901000725.2 Takifugu rubripes | reverse complement strand
ACCCTAACCCTAACCTAACCCTAACCCCTAACCCCTAACCCTAACCCTAACCCCCTAACCCTAACCCTCTAACCCTAACCCTAACCCGCACTCCCCTGCTTTCCCGATCAGTAGGCCAGTGCAAAAAAAGTTTTATCCCAAACCCTGAACCCTAACCCAACCCTAACCCTAACCCCTAACCCTAACCCTAAAAACATTATGCGCGAGTGTGCGCGAATGTGCGCTTGTGTGCGCGTGTGTGCTTTAGGAACTCAGTTACTTACACACTCACTCAATCTCACACTAACTCACTCATTCTCACACTCACTCACACACAGACACACACACATGCACATTAGACCTCTAACCCTAACTCCAACCCTAACCCTAATGCTAATGTTAACCCTAACTCCAACCCTAATCCTAACCCTAATGATAACCCTAACCCCAACCCTAACCCAACTCCAACCCTAACCCTAACCCTAACCCCAACCCTAACCCAACTCCAACCCTAACCCTAACCCTAATTCCAACCCTAATGCTAATGTTAACCCTAACCCTAAACCCTAACCCTAACCCCTACACCCCCCTAACCCCAACCCCTACCTTCCCCCCAACCCTAACCCTAACCCCAACCCTAATTCTTGTCTCAACCCCAAGGTCAATCCTAACCACATACCTACTTGCCACTCCACCAAAGTCTTCTCTGACTGGGCGATCCAACTCTCTCTCCCCTATCCTGTCCGGAACTTCTCGAGCCCTGGCTAATCGCTCCCCCCCGGGGGGGCCCTCATCCTCCGCACTCCCCTGCTTTCCCGATCAGTAGGCCAGTGCAAAAAAAGTTTTATCCCAAACCCTGAACCCTAACCCAACCCTAACCCTAACCCTAACCCACAGCGTGGTGAATGCCACCGTTGTTCTAGAATAACGTTTGCCAGATATTCATTCCTCTATCTATTCCAGAATTTCTCTCCTACCATCTTTTACCATCTTCTCCTGCCGTACAGATCTGGGGCTACAATTTTATTTTTTTTTTGGTGGTGGGGGTAGAGGGACAGAGGTTTTCATGGTTAGTAAGTGATTGGGGGTGAGTGGATCTTGACCTTTTGTACCAGCAATGTTGTCCATAGTGATGTTTACTATGGACATGCGACAACGAGATTTCCTCATCTTAGTGATAAGAAAAGTACATAATGAGAGTCCAAATGAGCACAGGAGTTCAAAAGAACTCCTTTGTTTTGTTTTGTTTTTAAAAAAAAGAATAAATCTTTTTAAATATTACGTTAAAAAAAACATTACGTTCGAGTGTGTGCGCATGTCCACTTATGTGCGCGTAAGTGCGCGTGTGTGCTTGCGGAACTTAGTCACTTACACACTCACTCATTCTCACACTCACTCACACACAGACACACACACGCACATTAGACCTTTCTTAATATTACGTTAAAAAACATTACGTGCAACTATGCGCGCGTAAGTGTGCGCGTAAGTGCGCGTGTGTGCGCGTAAGTGCGCGTGTGTGCTTGCGGAACTTAGTCACTTACACACTCACTCATTCTCACACTCACTCACACACAGACACACACACATGCACATTAGAGCTTTCAAAATATTACGTTAAAAAACATTACGTTCGAGTGTGTGCGAATGTGCGCTTATGTGCGCGTAAGTGCGCACGTGTGCGCGTGTGTGCTTTAGGAACTCAGTTACGTACACACTCACTCAATCTCACACTCACTCACACACAGACACTCACACATGCACATTAGAGCTTTCAAAATATTACGTTAAAAAACATTATGTTCGAGTGTGCGCGAATGTGCGCTTATGTGCGCACGTGTGCTTTAGGAACTCATTCACTTACACGCTCACTCAATCTCACACGCTCTCACACACATGCACATTAGAGCTTTCAAAATACTACGTTAAAAAAACATTACGTGCGCACGCACGTGCCTACTGAACTCAGTCACTTACACACTCACTCAATCTCATACTCTCTCACACAGACACACACACATGCACATTAGACCTTTCTTAATATTACGTTAAAAAACATTACGTGCAACTATGCGCGCATGTGCGCTTATGTGCGCGTAAGTGCGCACGTGTGTGCTTGCGGAACTTAGTCACTTACACACTCACTTAATCTCACACTCACTCACACACAGACACACACACATGCACATTAGACCTTTTAAATATTACGTTAAAAAAACATTATGTTCGAGTGTGTGCGCATGTCCACTTATGTGCGCGTAAGTGCGCGCGTGTGTGCGTATGTCAATCAATCAATCAATCAATCAATCAATCTTTATTTATATAGCGTCTTATACAATCAAAATTGTTTCAAGGCGCTTTCCAGAATCCCAGGGCCTGACCCCAGACAAGCAACAGTGGCAAGGAAAAACTCCCCTTTAACAGGAAGAAACCTTGAGCAGGACCACGCTCATGTAGGGGGACCCTCCTGCTGATGGCCGGCTGGGTAAAGAGAGAGGAGAGGTGGGAGGACAGGTAGAGGATAGGATAGGTAGGAGAGGAGAGGGGTAGAGGAGAGGAGAGGTAGAGTGAAGGGGAGGTAGAGGAGAGGAGAAGGAGGAGGAGGAGGAGGGGAAAGAGGAGAGGAAAGAAGAGGAGAGGGAGAGGAAAAGGAGAAGGAGAGGAGAGGAGAGGGAGAGGAGAGGCACAGAGCACAGAAACACAAACAAAAAATATGCACAATCACTTCAACGGGGCCGGCGGTCATTATGCAGCTCCGATGGCAGTGATACCTGCAAATAAATAGAGGGGGGGGGGAAAGCAGAAAAACTACACAAGAATCAGCATAACTAGTCTGCTTGATGAGGAGAGGAAAGGAGAGGAAAGGAGAGGAAAGCATGACCCAGTGGAGTGACAGAGGCCTGTCAGGTGATCATGTTTCCGGACCCCGGCAGCCTTGGCCTATAACAGCATAGCTAAGATGTGACCTAATGATTAGACGACCCCCTAAGTATGATAATCTGTCTGTCTATGATAGTAACTGGAACTACTGAATTAGTAACAGTAAGCTTTTTCAAAGAGGTAGGTTTTGAGTCTGATCTTAAAAGTAGCGATGGAGTCAGCCTCCCGTACCTGGACAGGGAGCTGGTTCCAAAGCAGGGGGGGCCTGGACAGGGAGCTGGTTCCATAGCAGGGGGCCTGGACAGGGAGCTGGTTCCATAGCAGGGGGGCCTGGTAGCTAAATGCTCGGCCCCCCATTCTACTCCTAGAAACTCTGGGAACCACAAGTAGACCAGCATTCTGAGAGCGGAGCGGTCTATTGGGCTGATAGGGTATCACTAGCTCCTGCTTGCGGAACTTAGTCACTTACACACTCACTCATTCTCACACTCACTCACACACAGACACTCACACATGCACATTAGACCTTTCTAAATATTACGTTAAAAAACATTACGCGCGAGTGTGCACGAATGTGCGCTTGTGTGCGCGTGTGTGCTTTAGGAACTCAGTTACTTACACACTCACTCAATCTCACACTCACTCACTCATGGGTAATGACCGAAAGAACAAGATCACGGGTACAAGCGGCTGAAATGAGCTTCCTCCGTAGGGTGGCTGGGCTCTCCCCTAGAGAGGGGGAGAAGCTCTGCCATCCAGGAGGAGCTCGGAGTAGAGCCGCTGCTCCTCCGCGTTGAGAGGAGCCAGATGAGGTGGCTTGGGCATCTAGTCAGGATGCCCCCTGGACGCCTCCCTGGTGAGGTGTTCAGGGCATGTCCCTCCGGTAGGAGACCCCCGGGGAGACCCAGGACACGTTGGAGAGACTATGTCTCTCGACTGGCCTGGGAACGCCTGGGGATCCCTCCGGATGAGCTGGAAGAGGTAGCTGGGGAGAGGGAAGTCTGGGCTTCCCTCCTTAGGCTGCTGCCCCCGCGACCCGACCCTGGATAAGCGGTAGAGAATGGATGGATGGATGGATGATTTTATAACCATAAAAATGCTACGACCGAGATGAGTTCATCAAAAGTTTTGCTTTTATTTTAAATACAATTTTGAAAATCATGTTTATTGAATTGTATGTCCGGGTCACATACATCGCCCACCGATTCAGAAGCCTTTAATCATAACCTTCAACAACCAATATCTGAGAGCCACAAATGCTCCGATTACTTTCCTACTGCACCATAGATTGGGCATGAAATGCTTGGGTTGTCCTTTTTATACACTTTGTATTCACAGGCCACTTTGTCGAACACTGAAATACAGTCATCGTCGAATGAGCTAGGTATAGAAAACCTGCAAAGATCCAAAAAACACAGTAAGAAATGTGTAGACACACAGGTAGAGCACAATCAGTCGTGTTCAGTGCACTTACGCAGAACAGCAGCCCGCACAAGTGCAGTCCATACACTCACTGTTTCTCCAGGAGGATCCAATGGCATGCCATGTGCCATCTGTTTCATCCATACAATGCGTCATATCTATACAGGGAGGGAAAAATATAATTTTGATCCATTCAATTATGATCAAATTTGACATTTTTCGAGTGTTGTCATCCTTTTTACCTTTTCTCGTGGGCTTGACATAGCAGAAAGCATGTGAGGGTGACACCTGAGCAAATGTCAGCACTGCCAAAGCCAACAGATATTTCTTTCCAACAAATGACAAATTAGTGTTATAATAATATTAAGCTAGATGTACAGCATAGCATGTCCCAAACATTAGAAATATTTTCCCTCCATATTTTGAGTTCTATACACCGAACAACATTTTGTGTTTAAAGTTTTTTTCCAATGAATTCAAAGTTGTTGGTTTTTTGCAGATGATTCTCAAAAAACTCACCATGATGAAACTTGCAGAGTTGTATCGTCTGTTTGGGAGGGGGTGAATTGTTGTGTCTATGTTGAATGGTGCTCTTCTTAAATAGTGTTTGCAGAGACCTTTGGATTTAAGCGCAGTGATGATTTGCCTAGGAATCAGCATCTGATAATATTTTCACTTTAGTTCTGTTTCTTCTATTTTTAAGGGTTAGGGTTAGTGATAAAGTTTACAATTAGATTTAACTCAATGAATCTGAACTGCTGACAGTTAAACTTCCACCAAAGTGCTATGATTTACTATGACCAAACAAGTCTCATAATTTCTTTACTCATACATAATGATTGTTATCGGAAAGGAACCTTGAGGGAATAATGATCTAATCACAATCTAAGAGTTAGAGAAAATATGAGGTGACATTTAATTGGTTTCCACTAACATGGCAAGTTTTGTGAATTGAACTCTCAATATTAGAAGGATTACTAAGCCTTCTATCCCTAATTTCTTATTTCCTATTTGTATTGTAGCATCATCAGACCATCAGGAGACACATCCATCACTCTTCCCAGTCTCCATTCATTGCAGGCTTAGGGTTAGGGTAACCTTAACCCTAGGGTAACCCTAACCCTAATCCTAACCCACAGCGTGGTGAATGCCACCGTTGTTCTAGAATAACGTTTGCCAGATATTCATTCCTCTATCTATTCCAGAATTTCTCTCCTACCATCTTTTACCATCTTCTCCTGCCGTACAGATCTGGGGCTACAATTTTTTTTTTTTTTTGGTGGTGGGGGTAGAGGGACAGAGGTTTTCATGGTTAGTAAGTGATTGGGGGTGAGTGGATCTTGACCTTTTGTACCAGCAATGTTGTCCATAGTGATGTTTACTATGGACATGCGGCAATGAGATTTCCTCATCTTAGTGATAAGAAAAGTACATAATGAGAGTCCAAATGAGTACAGGAGTTCAAAAGAACTCCTTTGTTTTGTTTTGTTTTTAAAAAAAAAGAATAAATCTTTTAAAATATTACGGGTTAGGGTTAGGTGCGCCTATGTGCGCACGTGTGCGCGTGTGTGTTTAAGGAACTCAGTCACTTACACACTCCCTCATTCTCACACTCACTCACACACAGACACTCACACATGCTCATTAGAGCTTTCTAAATATTACGTTAAAAAACATTACGCGCGAGTGTGCGCGAATGTGCGCTTGTGTGCGCGTGTGTGCTTTAGGAACTCAGTTACTTACACACTCACTCAATCTCACACTAACTCACTCATTCTCATACTCACTCACACACAGACACACACACATGCACATTAGACCTCTAACCCTAACTCCAACCCTAACCCTAACCCTAATGCTAACCCTAATGCTAATGCTAACCCTAATGCTAATGCTAACCCTAACCCTAACCCTAACCCTAACTCCAACCCTAACTCCAACCCTAACCCTAATGCTAACCCTAACTCCAACCCTAACCCTAACCGTCCAGCGGATCCAGGCTGAGCAGAGCTGGATCCTCAGGTTGGGCACACACGTTCCAGGGGGCCTGAACCTGAACTGAGCCGATCCTGACCGGACATGAGTGATGGCCCGTGCACCCTTATTATTATTATTATTATTATTATTATTATTATTATTATTGGTATTAGTAGTATTATTATATTGTTGTTGTTAGGGTTGTCGTTATTATTATTATTATTAGTATTAGTGTTATTATTATTGTTGTTGTTATTATTATTATCATTATTATTATCATTATCATTATTATTAATAAAATTATTATTATTGTTATTGGTATTATTAGTATTATTATATTGTTGTTGTTATCGTGATCGTTATTATTCTACACTGATTGCTAAAAGAACACTGTTTCCAACATGAAACCTTGAAGACTGAAGACACCGAAGACAAGACATTAACTTTGTTAAAAAATAAACGTAGGTAGCAGATGCATGATGACATCGACAGAATCTCCTCTCAAGTCAATTTTCTTTTTACAGTGATCAAACTGTACTTTTTCTTTAGCTGTGTTTTACACTGATAAACTCAGACCTAAGAGGGTTAAGTTAAAAATAGATAATATTCTATACAACAGAATATTGCAGTCTGAAATAAGACAATTTGATTTTTTATATAATTTAGGAAAACTGATTTTATAACCATAGAAATGCTACGACCCAGATGAGTTCATCAAAAGTTTTGCTTTTATTTTAAATACAATTTTGAAAATCATGTTTATTGAATTGTATGTCCGGGTCACATACATCGCCCACCGATTCAGAAGCCTTTAATCATAACCTTCAACAACCAATATCTGAGAGCCACAAATGCTCCGATTACTTTCCTACTGCACCATAGATTGGGCATGAAATGCTTGGGTTGTCCTTTTTATACACTTTGTATTCACAGGCCACTTTGTCGAACACTGAAATACAGTCATCGTCGAATGAGCTAGGTATAGAAAACCTGCAAAGATCCAAAAAACACAGTAAGAAATGTGTAGACACACAGGTAGAGCACAATCAGTCGTGTTCAGTGCACTTACGCAGAACAGCAGCCCGCACAAGTGCAGTCCATACACTCACTGTCTCTCCAGGAGGATCCAATGGCATGCCATGTGCCATCTGTTTCATCCATACAATGCGTCATATCTATACAGGGAGGGAAAAATATAGTTTTGATCCATTCAATTATGATCAAATTTGACATTTTTCGAGTGTTGTCATCCTTTTTACCTTTTCTCGTAGGCTTGACATAGCAGAAAGCATGTGAGGGTGACACCTGAGCAAATGTCAGCACTGCCAAAGCCAACAGATATTTCTTTCCAACAAATGACAAATTAGTGTTATAATAATATTAAGCTAGATGTACAGCATAGCATGTCCCAAACATTAGAAATATTTTCCCTCCATATTTTGAGTTCTATACACCGAACAACATTTTGTGTTTAAAGTTTTTTTCCAATGAATTCAAAGTTGTTGGTTTTTTGCAGATGATTCTCAAAAAACTCACCATGATGAAACTTGCAGAGTTGTATCGTCTGTTTGGGAGGGGGTGAATTGTTGTGTCTATGTTGAATGGTGCTCTTCTTAAATAGTGTTTGCAGAGACCTTTGGATTTAAGCGCAGTGATGATTTGCCTAGGAATCAGCATCTGATAATATTTTCACTTTAGTTCTGTTTCTTCTATTTTTAAGGGTTAGGGTTAGTGATAAAGTTTACAATTAGATTTAACTCAATGAATCTGAACTGCTGACAGTTAAACTTCCACCAAAGTGCTATGATTTACTATGACCAAACAAGTCTCATAATTTCTTTACTCATACATAATGATTGTTATCGGAAAGGAACCTTGAGGGAATAATGATCTAATCACAATCTAAGAGTTAGAGAAAATATGAGGTGACATTTAATTGGTTTCCACTAACATGGCAAGTTTGTGAATTGAACTCTCAATATTAGAAGGATTACTAAGCCTTCTATCCCTAATTTCTTATTTCCTATTTGTATTGTAGCATCATCAGACCATCAGGAGACACATCCATCACTCTTCCCAGTCTCCATTCATTGCAGGCTTAGGGTTAGGGTAACCTTAACCCTAGGGTAACCCTAACCCTAATCCTAACCCACAGCGTGGTGAATGCCACCGTTGTTCTAGAATAACGTTTGCCAGATATTCATTCCTCTATCTATTCCAGAATTTCTCTCCTACCATCTTTTACCATCTTCTCCTGCCGTACAGATCTGGGGCTACAATTTTTTTTTTTTTTTTGGTGGTGGGGGTAGAGGGACAGAGGTTTTCATGGTTAGTAAGTGATTGGGGGTGAGTGGATCTTGACCTTTTGTACCAGCAATGTTGTCCATAGTGATGTTTACTATGGACATGCGGCAATGAGATTTCCTCATCTTAGTGATAAGAAAAGTACATAATGAGAGTCCAAATGAGTACAGGAGTTCAAAAGAACTCCTTTGTTTTGTTTTGTTTTTAAAAAAAAAAGAATAAATCTTTTAAAATATTACGGGTTAGGGTTAGGTGCGCCTATGTGCGCACGTGTGCGCGTGTGTGTTTAAGGAACTCAGTCACTTACACACTCCCTCATTCTCACACTCACTCACACACAGACACTCACACATGCTCATTAGAGCTTTCTAAATATTACGTTAAAAAACATTACGCGCGAGTGTGCGCGAATGTGCGCTTGTGTGCGCGTGTGTGCTTTAGGAACTCAGTTACTTACACACTCACTCAATCTCACACTAACTCACTCATTCTCATACTCACTCACACACAGACACACACACATGCACATTAGACCTCTAACCCTAACTCCAACCCTAACCCTAACCCTAATGCTAACCCTAATGCTAATGCTAACCCTAATGCTGATGATAACCCTAACCCTAACCCTAACCCTAACTCCAACCCTAACTCCAAACCTAACCCTAATGCTAACCCTAACTCCAACCCTAACCCTAACCGTCCAGCGGATCCAGGCTGAGCAGAGCTGGATCCTCAGGTTGGGCACACACGTTCCAGGGGGCCTGAACCTGAACTGAGCCGATCCTGACCGGACATGAGTGATGGCCCGTGCACCCTTATTATTATTATTATTATTATTATTATTATTATTATTATTGGTATTAGTAGTATTATTATATTGTTGTTGTTAGGGTTGTCGTTATTATTATTATTATTAGTATTAGTGTTATTATTATTGTTGTTGTTATTATTATTATCATTATTATTATCATTATCATTATTATTAATAAAATTATTATTATTGTTATTGGTATTATTAGTATTAT
Organism: Takifugu rubripes; assembly: GCF_901000725.2. Classification (NCBI taxonomy): domain Eukaryota; kingdom Metazoa; phylum Chordata; class Actinopteri; order Tetraodontiformes; family Tetraodontidae; genus Takifugu; species Takifugu rubripes. Next base: position 19,989,300 of record NC_042305.1, on the reverse strand, counting down.
TATATTGTTGTTGTTATCGTGATCGTTATTATTCTACACTGATTGCTAAAAGAACACTGTTTCCAACATGAAACCTTGAAGACTGAAGACACCGAAGACAAGACATTAACTTTGTTAAAAAATAAACGTAGGTAGCAGATGCATGATGACATCGACAGAATCTCCTCTCAAGTCAATTTTCTTTTTACAGTGATCAAACTGTACTTTTTCTTTAGCTGTGTTTTACACTGATAAACTCAGACCTAAGAGGGTTAAGTTAAAAATAGATAATATTCTATACAACAGAATATTGCAGTCTGAAATAAGACAATTTGATTTTTTATATAATTTAGGAAAACTGATTTTATAACCATAGAAATGCTACGACCCAGATGAGTTCATCAAAAGTTTTGCTTTTATTTTAAATACAATTTTGAAAATCATGTTTATTGAATTGTATGTCCGGGTCACATACATCGCCCACCGATTCAGAAGCCTTTAATCATAACCTTCAACAACCAATATCTGAGAGCCACAAATGCTCCGATTACTTTCCTACTGCACCATAGATTGGGCATGAAATGCTTGGGTTGTCCTTTTTATACACTTTGTATTCACAGGCCACTTTGTCGAACACTGAAATACAGTCATCGTCGAATGAGCTAGGTATAGAAAACCTGCAAAGATCCAAAAAACACAGTAAGAAATGTGTAGACACACAGGTAGAGCACAATCAGTCGTGTTCAGTGCACTTACGCAGAACAGCAGCCCGCACAAGTGCAGTCCATACACTCACTGTCTCTCCAGGAGGATCCAATGGCATGCCATGTGCCATCTGTTTCATCCATACAATGCGTCATATCTATACAGGGAGGGAAAAATATAGTTTTGATCCATTCAATTATGATCAAATTTGACATTTTTCGAGTGTTGTCATCCTTTTTACCTTTTCTCGTGGGCTTGACATAGCAGAAAGCATGTGAGGGTGACACCTGAGCAAATGTCAGCACTGCCAAAGCCAACAGATATTTCTTTCCAACAAATGACAAATTAGTGTTATAATAATATTAAGCTAGATGTACAGCATAGCATGTCCCAAACATTAGAAATATTTTCCCTCCATATTTTGAGTTCTATACACCGAACAACATTTTGTGTTTAAAGTTTTTTTCCAATGAATTCAAAGTTGTTGGTTTTTTGCAGATGATTCTCAAAAAACTCACCATGATGAAACTTGCAGAGTTGTATCGTCTGTTTGGGAGGGGGTGAATTGTTGTGTCTATGTTGAATGGTGCTCTTCTTAAATAGTGTTTGCAGAGACCTTTGGATTTAAGCGCAGTGATGATTTGCCTAGGAATCAGCATCTGATAATATTTTCACTTTAGTTCTGTTTCTTCTATTTTTAAGGGTTAGGGTTAGTGATAAAGTTTACAATTAGATTTAACTCAATGAATCTGAACTGCTGACAGTTAAACTTCCACCAAAGTGCTATGATTTACTATGACCAAACAAGTCTCATAATTTCTTTACTCATACATAATGATTGTTATCGGAAAGGAACCTTGAGGGAATAATGATCTAATCACAATCTAAGAGTTAGAGAAAATATGAGGTGACATTTAATTGGTTTCCACTAACATGGCAAGTTTGTGAATTGAACTCTCAATATTAGAAGGATTACTAAGCCTTCTATCCCTAATTTCTTATTTCCTATTTGTATTGTAGCATCATCAGACCATCAGGAGACACATCCATCACTCTTCCCAGTCTCCATTCATTGCAGGCTTAGGGTTAGGGTAACCTTAACCCTAGGGTAACCCTAACCCTAATCCTAACCCACAGCGTGGTGAATGCCACCGTTGTTCTAGAATAACGTTTGCCAGATATTCATTCCTCTATCTATTCCAGAATTTCTCTCCTACCATCTTTTACCATCTTCTCCTGCCGTACAGATCTGGGGCTACAATTTTTTTTTTTTTTTTGGTGGTGGGGGTAGAGGGACAGAGGTTTTCATGGTTAGTAAGTGATTGGGGGTGAGTGGATCTTGACCTTTTGTACCAGCAATGTTGTCCATAGTGATGTTTACTATGGACATGCGGCAATGAGATTTCCTCATCTTAGTGATAAGAAAAGTACATAATGAGAGTCCAAATGAGTACAGGAGTTCAAAAGAACTCCTTTGTTTTGTTTTGTTTTTAAAAAAAAAGAATAAATCTTTTAAAATATTACGGGTTAGGGTTAGGTGCGCCTATGTGCGCACGTGTGCGCGTGTGTGTTTAAGGAACTCAGTCACTTACACACTCCCTCATTCTCACACTCACTCACACACAGACACTCACACATGCTCATTAGAGCTTTCTAAATATTACGTTAAAAAACATTACGCGCGAGTGTGCGCGAATGTGCGCTTGTGTGCGCGTGTGTGCTTTAGGAACTCAGTTACTTACACACTCACTCAATCTCACACTAACTCACTCATTCTCATACTCACTCACACACAGACACACACACATGCACATTAGACCTCTAACCCTAACTCCAACCCTAACCCTAACCCTAATGCTAACCCTAATGCTAATGCTAACCCTAATGCTAATGCTAACCCTAACCCTAACCCTAACCCTAACTCCAACCCTAACTCCAACCCTAACCCTAATGCTAACCCTAACTCCAACCCTAACCCTAACCGTCCAGCGGATCCAGGCTGAGCAGAGCTGGATCCTCAGGTTGGGCACACACGTTCCAGGGGGCCTGAACCTGAACTGAGCCGATCCTGACCGGACATGAGTGATGGCCCGTGCACCCTTATTATTATTATTATTATTATTATTATTATTATTATTGGTATTAGTAGTATTATTATATTGTTGTTGTTAGGGTTGTCGTTATTATTATTATTATTAGTATTAGTGTTATTATTATTGTTGTTGTTATTATTATTATCATTATTATTATCATTATTATTAATAAAATTATTATTATTGTTATTGGTATTATTAGTATTATTATATTGTTGTTGTTATCGTGATCGTTATTATTCTACACTGATTGCTAAAAGAACACTGTTTCCAACATGAAACCTTGAAGACTGAAGACACCGAAGACAAGACATTAACTTTGTTAAAAAATAAACGTAGGTAGCAGATGCATGATGACATCGACAGAATCTCCTCTCAAGTCAATTTTCTTTTTACAGTGATCAAACTGTACTTTTTCTTTAGCTGTGTTTTACACTGATAAACTCAGACCTAAGAGGGTTAAGTTAAAAATAGATAATATTCTATACAACAGAATATTGCAGTCTGAAATAAGACAATTTGATTTTTTATATAATTTAGGAAAACTGATTTTATAACCATAGAAATGCTACGACCCAGATGAGTTCATCAAAAGTTTTGCTTTTATTTTAAATACAATTTTGAAAATCATGTTTATTGAATTGTATGTCCGGGTCACATACATCGCCCACCGATTCAGAAGCCTTTAATCATAACCTTCAACAACCAATATCTGAGAGCCACAAATGCTCCGATTACTTTCCTACTGCACCATAGATTGGGCATGAAATGCTTGGGTTGTCCTTTTTATACACTTTGTATTCACAGGCCACTTTGTCGAACACTGAAATACAGTCATCGTCGAATGAGCTAGGTATAGAAAACCTGCAAAGATCCAAAAAACACAGTAAGAAATGTGTAGACACACAGGTAGAGCACAATCAGTCGTGTTCAGTGCACTTACGCAGAACAGCAGCCCGCACAAGTGCAGTCCATACACTCACTGTCTCTCCAGGAGGATCCAATGGCATGCCATGTGCCATCTGTTTCATCCATACAATGCGTCATATCTATACAGGGAGGGAAAAATATAGTTTTGATCCATTCAATTATGATCAAATTTGACATTTTTCGAGTGTTGTCATCCTTTTTACCTTTTCTCGTGGGCTTGACATAGCAGAAAGCATGTGAGGGTGACACCTGAGCAAATGTCAGCACTGCCAAAGCCAACAGATATTTCTTTCCAACAAATGACAAATTAGTGTTATAATAATATTAAGCTAGATGTACAGCATAGCATGTCCCAAACATTAGAAATATTTTCCCTCCATATTTTGAGTTCTATACACCGAACAACATTTTGTGTTTAAAGTTTTTTTCCAATGAATTCAAAGTTGTTGGTTTTTTGCAGATGATTCTCAAAAAACTCACCATGATGAAACTTGCAGAGTTGTATCGTCTGTTTGGGAGGGGGTGAATTGTTGTGTCTATGTTGAATGGTGCTCTTCTTAAATAGTGTTTGCAGAGACCTTTGGATTTAAGCGCAGTGATGATTTGCCTAGGAATCAGCATCTGATAATATTTTCACTTTAGTTCTGTTTCTTCTATTTTTAAGGGTTAGGGTTAGTGATAAAGTTTACAATTAGATTTAACTCAATGAATCTGAACTGCTGACAGTTAAACTTCCACCAAAGTGCTATGATTTACTATGACCAAACAAGTCTCATAATTTCTTTACTCATACATAATGATTGTTATCGGAAAGGAACCTTGAGGGAATAATGATCTAATCACAATCTAAGAGTTAGAGAAAATATGAGGTGACATTTAATTGGTTTCCACTAACATGGCAAGTTTGTGAATTGAACTCTCAATATTAGAAGGATTACTAAGCCTTCTATCCCTAATTTCTTATTTCCTATTTGTATTGTAGCATCATCAGACCATCAGGAGACACATCCATCACTCTTCCCAGTCTCCATTCATTGCAGGCTCCTCTTCTCTGACAGTTTTAACATTTAGGGTTAGCAGCGTGGTGAATGTCACCGTTGTTCTAGAATAACGTTTGCCAGATATTCATTCCTCTATCTATTCCAGAATTTCTCTCCTACCATCTTTTACCATCTTCTCCTGTCGTACAGATCTGGGGCTACAATTTTTTTATTTTTTTTGGTGGTGGGGGTAGAGGGACAGAGGTTTTCATGGTTAGTAAGTGATTGGGGGTGAGTGGATCTTGACCTTTTGTACCAGCAATGTTGTCCATAGTGATGTTTACTATGGACATGCGACAACGAGATTTCCTCATCTTAGTGATAAGAAAAGTACATAATGAAAGTCCAAATGAGCACAGGAGTTCAAAAGAACTCCTTTGTTTTGTTTTGTTTTTTAAAAAAAAGAATAAATCAGGTGTCAGACTTTCTGGTGCCCTTCGAAGCCTGGGCCCTGTATACTTCCTCAGACCCTCAGCCTCGGGGGCGTTCCACTAACCTACAGTCTTGTGCTTGAGTATTTTCCACACACATAAGGAGAGAAAGCAGGTGCACCCTGCTGACATAGATTGATAATATATCCTATACAACTGATGCAAATAGGTACGCACATCATATACCACTGACGCAGGTGGATACACACATCGTGTACAGCTTACACACATGGATACATGAATCACATACTTTCAAAATCAAATTTAAACTGAAAAGAGAGATCATATGCCTTTAAGCTAAGCTCTTTAGGGACAGCTATCCACAACACTCGGTAGCTCTCAGAAAGCCCCCAGTCTTGGATCTTGTGGGGCTGCCTGCCACCAAAGTCCAGCAAGTATACCAACTGCCCCTCCTCCAGTGGTAGCTCTCTAACATTCTGATCACGGACTTGATTCTGCCGACAAGCAGCATGCTAAAAGCACTCCTTTGCACCCTCAACTGCTACTTGCAGACAGGCTTATTGCTCCTTAAAGCAGGAAGTCAATTGGCAGTCTTGGTTTCTGACTAAACATCAAGAAACAGGTCGCTTTCTCTGTTAACTGATGGTGAGTTGTGTTATAGCGATACAGTACACAAGGCAGGCACATATGCCAATCCCTCTTCTGGGACACTGGAGAAGTATGCAGCAAGTTATGGAGTGCCTTGTTGAACTTGTCACACAGACCATTTCCTTTGGGGTAGTATGGAGTAATTTGTAATTTTATAATCCCATATTATCTGAAAAACTGCTGAATGAGAGAACGAGTGGGGACACAAAACTTATAAAACCACCCCAACAACACCCTGGCCACAGTGCAGTAGCCACTGGCCTTAAAAAAGGGACAGCTACAATATACTTACTAAAGACATCAGGGAGCACCAAAACGTTCTCTCAGACATTCTGGGCAGACTCCAGAATACTCAAGTCGATGGCAAGGAATTCATTATGTTGAGAGATCTAAAGATGTGCTGTGGACAAAAAGCTCTTAAAACTAACACCTGTATTATGTTTAATGTTAATTGAAGTGACATCTTATTTATTTGTTCCTATTTTCCTTTTATTTTAATTAGTAAACAATGTCAGTTTAAATACTGATTTTCATTTGCATATTATTTATCTGTTTTCTTTAAGTTCTTGATTTCTGTCAAGTTTATTTCTTCCTTTGTTTCGATTGTACAATGTACAACGTCTTTTTCAACATCATCTGACGTCTACCATTTTGTTTGTTCATTGTTTTGATATAAATAAAGACCATGGGGGGATCATCTGCGCATGCGCACACGCTGGCGCATGCGCAGTACGTCGGGTTCATGGCGCAGATCAGGTACTGACAGTGGGTTTAGGCGATTTTACGTAACATAAATACATTTATTAGGGACGTTTGTTTTGCTCTCCCTTGCCTCAAAAGAAGACGTATAACCGCTGCAAAAATATGGAGGAGTAAAGTGAAAGGGTAAGCTAAAAAGAAGAGCGATTAACGCCTTTCGCGTAGTATTTAGCTTTCTATGCTAACGACTGCGTGCTAGGCCAGTTTACAGCTTTAGTTCCCCAAGACAGCATTAACGGTCGTTCTAACGGGGTTACTGAGCTTATCTGCTGTCACATTTATCCAAGATGTTTCTTTTTATTAACCTTTGATTTTTGCCAAAGGCAAATGATTTACAAATTAAAATCCCACTTAATGCTGGTAATTTTAATGTGGTGCTCCGTGGACAAAGCACTTGAGTATTTGAACATAAGAAATTTAGAATCGCAATTTACATTTCTGTTGTCATGTCTTAGTTAACACAAATTCAATAAAATGATCAAATAATTTTCCGTAACTTGATCTTTGCGTGTATCGTTGGGTGAGTTACATTCAATTCAATCTTTATTTATATGGCACTTTTCATACACTAGGTAGCACAAAGTGCCTCACAAAGGATAAAAACAGCAAAGAGAACAAGAGAATCAAGAAAAGGACACACACACATGCATACAACACACTTACACACACACACACCCACACACATAAACAAGCTGAGGCAAGCTGAGACATGGCTGGGCACCGAGACCTGAGGCGAAGGAGACGCCACCTTTGGAGGCCCACCATGCCATACATCGTTAGTAAACTCCGTCCATTTTCATAATTCAGGAGTTCCTTAATAAGCCTCGCAGTAAATGAAAGCATTCGGCAGATCTTGTCAATCAGATGATCCATTTGCAGTTTAAATGTGTGTAAATTGTTCATTCCTTCCAGGTCCCTTTGAGGCGCATGAACAAGATGTTTCGAGGTGAAGATAAAGACTTCCAAACAGGGCGCAGGATGGGCACCTCTTTGCTTTTTCAACTGTCAGCTCATGAAAGAGAATTGGACTTGGTGTTTTTGGACCACAGCTATGCCAAACCATGGAACGCTCACCCAGATGCTAGTAGTGCGCGCCCCACAAGGTCACTGTTTGTTAACCCTCGACGCCAGGTGGAAGCTTCATTGTGAGTTAAAAAGCTCTTACCACGTTTTCTGATCAATGTGGGCAACTCATGCTTTCACTCAGGCGCTCTTCAGTAAATGACCCCAGAATTATCTTTTTCATTCAGTCTTTGCTGCATTTTTTCCACTTTAACTTGATTTCTTTTTTTCCCTTAGAGACTCAGAGTCTGTAATAGATGTGGAAACGGTGACACCACTGCCGATTCCCCTTTATGATAATCAAAGAGCCCTCAATGTGATGAAGGAGTGTGAGCGGCATGTTTTGTTAGCTCGCACTGTTGCTGAGAGCCCACCACCCCCTGATGACTGGGAGGAACATATAAACAAGTAATCACACATCTGTGCTTTACTGGACACTCATGATTCATATTTTAAAGTGTGGAAGTAGAAATGTAGGTCTATTTCCACACTTAAAAACACGTGGGCACATAGCAAGGTGGACAGTGAAGGAGCATTGATTTTAACATGCACGATTACTGTGTTTCAGGACTGGATGGTCAATGATTCAGAACAAACTCTTCAATAAAGTTCTGAAAGCTCTGCAAGCTGAAAGACTAGCTCGCTTGGCCAATGAAAATGTGGGTTGTCACCATCTTATTACAACAAAATTCTGTTGGGCCTTAGAGCTTAAGCCTCTTTGTTTTGGTATACCGTAAGTTCGATGTCATACAGTGTCTCCAGTTTTCTGTATTGCATAGTAAACATAAGTGTGTTTTTATTCTTTACATTGCTACATTTAAACCGTGGATCATTATAGATTGAGGAATTTCAAATGTAGCACCGAGGTCACATCCCATCGGACGAGGGTTTTTCAAGCAGGAAATGATGCGTTGTTCAAAAAGAATGACTTAGTGATTTGGGGATTAGTGTGATAATGACGGGCTTTTCTCCGACTGCTGTCACTGTAACTTTAGCTGTCTAATGCTTTTTTACCAGTATCTACTGAGGCTTTGCAAGAAAAATAGAACATTTTGGATACTCGTGATCATAATTTCTCACAATACTTTTTTTCTATAGGTCTATTCACAAAGAATCGGTCCAGACAATTATAGACATTACTTCTGCTGGACATTGTGTAAAAAGACACACGTCACCAGAACCTGTTACACACATTAGAAAAATATCGTATATCTTAATGCATACATTTGTTTCCACAGCTGGGGTAAATTTTAAGAATTTCCACTTTTGTGTCTTATTCCATAGGCTTCCAACGAGCCGATTTTGCGGAGGATAGCTGTGGATAAATGTGCTCGGAAGGTGCGACATGCATTTGCCAGTGTGAATTGGGACGTGAAAGTGACACAGTGGTTACACACTACCATGATTGAATCCTTAAGTCTGGCAATGCTGGCTGCTTACCTTGATGTGCTGCAGACTCTGAAAAGCAAGGTGAGAGAGGTCAATATTTTCTACGTGTGACTGCATATTTAGACATCTGTGATGATGAGATCTCATGATCATCTCGGCGCTTTGGCAGGTTCCTCTGTTGATCGACAGAATGCTGCTGACATCAGCCAAGAGCTGTGCTCCAAGTGCAGAAGCCCTGGCTCTGCTACTCAAACGTCCTTGGGACCCTGCTGTTGGAGTTTTGTCCCAAAACAAGCCGGTAAGTTCACCATGTCTGGAATGGAAAAACTTCTTAGTTTGTAATTCATTGAGAAATATTTGTTTACTTAATGTAATAATTGATTTTCTGTTTTTAGAGCAAGCTTCCTGGCTCTCCTCTCATCCTAATAGCACCATCAAGCCCAACCAATCCTGCTCTCCCTACATCACGACGAATGAGATTCTGGCAGTCCCAGCTGTCCTGTTTGGGAAAGGTTTGGGAAAATCCTATCCAGTGGGATGTGGATTTATTTCTTTATTTACGAAGACAGTTGTGTTCAGTCCTTTTAAAGGTGTTTGTCATTTTCAGGTGATCCCAGTTCACTATCATGTGAACAGTAGTGCAAATATTGGTGTTACTCAGTGTTTGGAGCACATGTTGGGAACAGTAAGGGCCAAAGTCATGGAGGTAACATTTAGGGTATATTTCCATATAGATTTATACATAGTACAGGACAAAATGTCAACATTTGTTTAAATATCACAATGTTGCGGTCACTCTTTTGATACGAGTTTGGGTTATTAACCTTAACAGGTTCTGTAGATAGAGGAAGTTGTCTTTTATAAAAATTGTATAAAAGAATATTCATTAGGATTTTACTCTTAAGTCAGAAATTGAAAGATTTTCTCTTTTGTTCCACAATGTTTAGAAGTTGTAGGTATTATAGGATGATAAATATTAGCTATGTCTGAATAAAAGCATAATAGAAATGTACTTATCGACAAGGTAATTCCTAATCTAGAAACTGTGACCAGATTATAGATGACCAGAATGCTTCATGAGTGTTGGCTAGTTCATCTTAGTTTAGAATGTATGATTTATTATTATTATTTATCATATATTTATCAAATGTTTACACTGGAGCCGTGACAAGCATGCAACACTAGCTGTGCATACACTTTTACACATCATTATGTTGCTGTTATGGAAATCAATATTTTCAGGGTTAGGGTTCTATGGCAGTTCTATGTCATTCAGCAAGCAACAGGAAACTTTTGATATTTGATGGGTTTCTGCAACTCTCCTGATTCTGTTTATATTCATTCTCAGGTCCACAGCCATTTTCTCCACAAACCCATTATTCTAGTTGGCTGGAATGCTGGTGCTCTGATTGCTTGTCATGTAAGACTTCCTTCTTTTTCATAGAATTTGATTCTGTAATTTCTTTCTCTGCTAAATATATCGATGTAAATTGTTCTGATACTGGCAAATTTTAGGTGTCTCTTATGGAGTATTTGACCGCTGTGGTGTGTCTTGGCTTCCCCCTACTCACAGTCAATGGACTAAGAGGGGTAAAAAAAAAGAAGATTTTCCTCACTACCCTCATTCTTTCTGTTAAAAACATGTTGGTTTGACTAAAGTCATACTGAATGTTTGTGTCACTTGCAGGATGTGGATGATCCTCTGCTGGACATGAAGACTCCAGTGTTGTTTGTTGTTGGCCAGAATGGACTGCAGTGTAGCATAGAAGGAATGGAGGAGTTCAGAGAGAAGCTGAGGGCAGATAACAGCATGGTGATCGTGGGTGGAGCAGACGACAACCTTCGGTCAGTCCCCTTTAAACAGGTTTTGAGATTAAAATCGTATGGGACTATATTTGTTATGTCTTACTTCAAGGGTTTTTGTCACACTTCCACCACAGAATTAATTCTGCAAAGATGAGATCAGAGGGATTGACGCAGACTATGGTGGATCGCTGCATTCAGGTTTATCATTGTAGCTTAGTTCAATTTTCTGTTTTAAACTTTAAAAGAAAATGGGTGATGATGCTTTTCTGCATTAATGTGTAGGATGAGATAGCTGACTTTTTGTCAGGTGTTCTCACGCGGACAGAGGGTCATGGCCATAGCTCTGGAGAGTTGAGAGACCTGGATACAGAAAAGAAAAAAAGACCACGGCGGGAACTTCCTTTTGACATGGATAGAGGACGACCTTCGTCCCCAGCTCTTCGAGTTCCTGTTTCACCATCTGGTTCTGAGGTTAGCTGACATTATATACAATTACCAACATGGTTTTGACTTGCCTATTGCAATCATTAGGGCTGATTATATGAATTGATAAACTTGCCAGGAACTGTTTAATCAATAGTATTTGATTAAGCGTTGAACATTATTTTAATGTTTCTTTTAATATTTGCAAAATGCAAAGTAAATTAATTGAAGATATTATGGCCCAGTGCAGGATGCCAATTACACGATCCTGTGTTTATTTGATGGTGTAGTTGCAAAATAATGAACATTTCTAATTATGATTGTAGGATTTGTCTAGTGTCTGGAACAGTCCCACTTTAAGTCCCAAACCCAAGACACCTGGCCTGTCTCCAGCACAGAAGTCCAGCCTGATTACAGCCACGCAGCTTCTCAAGACTCACATGCAGCGCTCGGGCACCATGCTCACTCACAAACAGGCTCAAGGTCAGTTCATGAAAGGCACTTTACCACTGCACAATATCCCCCCTACATAAAAGGCGTGGTCACAGTGGTACCCTGTTACACCCTGGCACCTCTTCAATGTGGCCAAGGCCTTCACAGCAAGGTGCTGCTGCTGTTGGGTTTGTGCTGCTCTTTCATGATCCAAAGTGTTGAACGCCTTTACTGAAGCTACCGTGAAACTACAGCTGATTGCTACGTTACTTTCTAAATATACATGTTTAAAGTGCCTTTACCATCAAGGAAATATGTTACTGGTTCTTAAAAATGCTGAAAGTCGTGAAGTACTCAACCCTCTATCTAGGTTTTCTGTAGCCAAATCGAGGCAACTCTCCGTTCTGCTACTCGCCGATCATTGCTGTAAAAAGAATCCATTTTATTTGAATAAATGACTTCCAGACAATCCTTTCCGTTCATCCCACTTTGTTCTTTGATGGTCTGGTAATCATCTTTGTTGTTTTGAGCTTGATATCGCATTTACCTCCACTGGTATTCATGAGTGGCCGTCAGCTCAGAAAACTCCTGGTACACCTCATTTTTGGCTCCCAGTGTGTAGCTTCATTCCCTCCTCTGACACTCGGCTCATAAACATTTGTACCTCATTGGTAAACTACAATATTGCCTTCCATGTGACCTTTATTATCTCTTTTGTAACACAGAGAAACTCTTTTGCTGTTGCACCGTTTTAAAAACGGTGGGTTGTGATTTGTCAGTGATGTGAATTCACGAGCAAATCACAGCATTAACAGAACTAACATAATGGTGTCGACTTGGTACCCTTGGAACCCTAACTGAGTAGGTGCCACAAAATACCACCTTTTGAGTAGGTACCTATTCGATCCTGTTACCTCGCGTGGCAAAAGTCTCCCAACCATGCTGTGTAGTGTAATGCCAAGTCCATACTAGTGGAAAAGCAGCATAACACACTTAAATCTGACCACGTCTGCCCCAGTCCTGCCCTGTGATTGGTTGGAACACTTTGGTGTGGTTGGGGGAGCTGGTAGGTTTATTGCAGTTCATGTATTTAATGTATTATTTAATGTATTTAATGGAGGCTCAGTGGCCTACAGTGACCAGCGGTTTTCACTGTCTATAAGACAAGCTAATAACAGTTTGTGTGGAGAGATCTTTAAGTGAGCGTTATTTATTGCGCAATAACCCAGATACAACCTTTTAAAATGACTTGTGAGTAAAATGTGAGAAATGATGAAGTCATGTTCCTAATGGAAAATGACTAATCCTTTCATTCTCTCTTTTTACACCTTTTATTTTCTGACTGTTTCCTGACTCATTCCAGCTCAGTTTGCTGCTTTTATGAAACAAAACATGCTTGTGAGGAAAAATCTTCCTCCTGGCACCCCTCCTTGTATTTTTGGTAAGTGTCTATCTGTCTTCCTTTTCATTTTCTCTGTGGTTTCATTTCTTTATTCTTTCTTTCATCATCCCAATTTTACGCGCCATCCATTTTCCACCACTATATCCCACAATTTTATGTACCTCCTATATTTGATTGTAAAATAAGTCTTTTATAATTTCTTGTGTCCTTTAGTTCCAGTATCCCCTGATCAGATGGAGGGCTTAGACAAAGATGAATTAAAGAGCCATGGCAAGAGGAGACAGACACCAAGTCCCACATCAAGCAGAGCCACCAAGAGAGCCAAGATCAAGGTCACTATAGTTTCCCAAAGCGAGTCCACAGGGGGCACTGTTAGTCCAAGTGCACAGGAAGGTAAAAACCGGACTGCTTGTTACTTAGCAAAAAGTCCAAATGCTGTCGATCACTCTGTCATCATAATTTTTCCCCACAGCAGGACTTTCAGGGAAGCCTGTGACAGTGGGACAAACAGTTGCTGGAGCCCAGGAGCTCTCTGGACTTCTTACAGGTCAGCGGTACGTAGGCTGCACATTCAGCATAGAGCACTAACACCCCTGTCCATTTCTGCACCCATGCCAACTTGCTCCTTATTGGATGAAAATGTGTGGTGCAGAGAGATTGATTAGTGGTGTACGCAGAGGTTGATAATGGTGACCATACAGCACTTACTGGGTTAGCTTCTGAGTAGATTGGTGGTTATGTGTGTTACTGCAGGTCTGCTAGTCTCTCAGAGATGTCTGGTGCCTTGTCCCCAGGCTCCAGTTCAGTCAACAGTGTGCCGCTTTGCATGGTGTCAGTTTCCTCCACACCAATCCAGGCACAAGCTCCGGCTACTGCCCAAGGTACCTGTTCTGTCCTGCCCTGCACATCTGTTTGCATCCTCAAACTGTGCGGCTAATTGCTGGGCTGTGCCACCAACACATGGTGCAGCCCTGACTACATTCTAGAAATGGGTTCATGATTTCAACATTCACGGAGACTAGTGTGTCAGGACAACATGTTAAATTATACATCATTGATCACCTCTTGCGCCATCACTTTTTGTCAGTCTGAGGAGTACCTGTATAACATACTGTAAATTCCGCACTATAACGCGCACCTGACTATAAGCCACACCATGCAAATTTAATAAAATTTACGAAAAAATACACATAAGCCACACGTGACAATAAGCCGCAGATGGCCAGTTTAAAACATGAGATCTTTATGGTACAAAGGAAGATTATTTTAAATGTTTGATTACTAAACACGGCAGTAACTCAGCTGTAAAATGACATTACAGTAACATGCTGGTTTAAAAAAATAAATAAAAAAGAGCCTACCAGCTGTTGATCATTAGCCTTTAACTTAAAAGCTGCATCGTCAGCATTTCTTTGTGTGATCCATGACGAGGGTGTGGACATGAAGTGCAAAAAGACTGTTCAAAACACAAACTAGCATCTTCCAAGGTGTGTTACAGTAACCCTTTAACCTGTCTGGCATTTGTGCTCCTCGAGCGCCCTCTTGTGGCCGCTCGGCCGGAAACATGCATTCAAATTTAGAAAACCTTGTTTAATCCTGTGGGGCGATTGAGGAAGTCATAAAATTCCATAAATAAGCTGCAGGGGTCAAAGCGTGCTTATAGTTTGGAATTTACATGTGCTATGTCTGTATGCATGCATTTGCACATATAGATACATCAATTTACTGTCCCTGTATTTGTGTCCAGCACCACCCACAAGCACTCTGCTTCAAGGCCTAAGTTTCAGTCTTCAGGAGATCATCTCCAAACCTCCTAGTTTACTCTCAGCAGCAGCCCACACAGACTGCACCCAGGTACTGTTCTTTTTAAATCTATTTTTGTGATGTATTTTTAATCTAATCTTTACTCAGAAGGACGGCCATTTTTAAGCATTTAGTAAATATTCTAACATTGGAAATATTCAGAATGATTGCATTGTTCCAGTGCTTGTAGGATGAAGTCTGAGCAGTGTTTGCTCATGGAGTTGTATCCACACTTGTTGGTGATCTAGAAAAGAGAATGGCTCATCTGTAGGAGAGAGAACATTCAAGAATTTATGTCCATCAAATATTTTGTGTGGCCTTCAAATACCCACGAAAGAAGCAACGAAGGTCCGGTCTGACTGGCAGAAGGCTAACGAGTGGAGAACATGAATTCTTTCTGTGTGACATCCAAACCAAAATTTAGAGTGCAGATCAGAAATTTTCTTTATCCTGCATCCGTACCTTGGATGATGAAACGGTGCAACAGAATTCCATTTAAAAAAGCAGTTCATGTATTTTAAATGCCAGTCTGTGGTCTTCAGACACATTA